>NC_057795.1:36758835-37058835 GCF_018294505.1 Triticum aestivum
GAGACTGTCTCACTCTTTCTTCCGCACGGCGGGCCACACTCTCTCAATCTCGCTCTCTTTATCTGAGTCTCGTTTAACCTCGTTTTCTTTCACACACAAATGATATATCTTCCTGTTTGGGCCTCGATCGACACACTCTATACTCTCTCACGCAGATTATCTATCTACGTCAGTCCATCCAAGCCGCCGCCACTCTTTCGACCTCATGGTGGGCCACACTCACTCAATCTCTCTCTCTCTCTCTCTCTCTGTGTGTGTGTGTGTGTGTGTATGTCTCGATTTACTTCGCTCTTTCTCGGACAAAAACGATATATCACCATGTTTGATCCCAATTCCACCTATTCACATTGTATATTCTCTCACGCACATCGTCTATCTAGGTCACTCTCTCCAGCCCGTCTCACTCTTTCGATCGCACGACGACCCTATGTGACCGGTTGACCTTGCTTCCTCCCACACACAAAATATATCTACACGTCTGTGACTGGATCATCTCTCAAGCTCTATCTTACAGCCCTCACCCTTACCAAAATCTCAATCGAATAATATCTCTCCGGAGCATATATGTTTGTTCAATGAATGTCGGACCACACTCACTTTGTCTCTCTATCTATATGTCTCTCGATTGACTTCACTTTCTCATACCGTATCTTCCACGCGTTGAAGCTACTACCTCTCCATCCCTCGCAAAGCCGGAGCTATTTACATTATGAGGGGCACTCCAACCTTGGATTAATTTGTGTAGGCATTTATTCCGGTCGGTTTAGATTATATTTTCATAGCATTCGGCCCACAACTACTCCAAACGCCGTTGCAACCCACGCAACTCCCCTAGTTGATTTCCCTCTGGCTCGGTCATCGCTCTCTCGCACCTACTTTCTCACCTTCAACGTTGCACCATGGTATTATTGAAAAAACTATGTTGTTCTATTTAATTATTATAAATAAGCTACAAAACTACACACCGATAGTCCACTTGGAATGGAACAAATTTTGACCCACAAATTGAAGTGCTACAAACTACACACCAAGGGGCCCACATGTCACGAAACAAATTTGGACCCATATACAAATTAAAAAATAAAGGACGAGGATCGAACATGCGACCGGGCCTTCAAGCCGCACGTCAATAGGCAACATACGTAGAATAGCAATGTTTGTTGTACCCCCTTTGTTCACATAATGTTTTTATATTACCACAACCTAATTAATGGATAACATGTAATATTATTTTTAGTACTATTCGCCTTCACTTACTAGTGGGTTCCATGTGCGCTCTCTCTCTCTCCTCCCCTTCTGCGTTTAGACGCACGGGCAAACAGGAAGAACTCGCGGGCGATGTTGCCGTTGACCATATCTGGACGCGTTCACAACTTACAAGTCACGGCACCAGTTTCACGTACTAGCAGCACTAGTCAGTGTGTACGTGCAATGCACGTTAATTTGGAAGTATATTAAGTGCATGCTGATATTAACTACTAGGATATTATTTGCGTGTTATCATGTGATTACCACTTTTTTTGGCATGAAATTAACTGCACGCTAAATGTGTTGAGCGCTCGACATTGAAGCAGTCTAGGTCGTTGGATGACAAGGAATACATGTGGCTTGATGACGTTTTATATTTAATTTGATACGGCTCTAGCAGAACATTCAATCGATCAAACCATATATTTCGTTTAGTCTGACTCTGACTTTAAATTATACGACGATCGATATAAAATAAACGAAAATGATAAATGTTTGGATTTTAAGCATGGCAATCCGAACATTTTTCATGGCAAATTTAGATTACGCGGCGGCGGCGGGGGCTTCTCGCGGTGGGAAGCGGCTCCTCTGCCGTGCTCTGTGTGTCGTCGGGCCACTGACCGACGGCGACGGCGACGTCTTGCGCCATTGTTGGCGTACTCCGGGACGTTGGCCTAGCTTCAAGGAAGGCCAAAATATTTTGGACTTCGGAGCGAGTAAACTGGTGGGAGGAGGCGGCTGGCGTTGGTGCAAGGAAGTGGTCGACGGCGGCCATCCATGCCGCTGAGGGGGGCACAGGCACCGCGCGGGGACAGGCGCTGTCAACGGTGCAGCGGAGACATTCGTGTCCATGGGCACGGGCACGGGCATGCATGTCAGTGCACGCGCAGGCGGATGCGCTGGTAGGTGCACGGGCACCGGCACAGGCGTGCGCGTCAGTGCACGCACAGGTGCATGCGCTGGCAGGAGCACGGGCGCGTGAAAGTCGGCGGGGACCTCGTGGAACCCCGTGGCATCAAGCTCGGCGACAATGTGTGGCTCCCAGCCCATCAATGCCACGGGGATGGGCTCTGGCGCAATCGGGGCGACGGGAACCGGAATGGGAGCGGGGACAGGCGCAACATTTTCCCGCAAGGCCAGTTCAAGCTCGTCCCAAAGCGCCTTATGTTCTTGAGACTCCGGCTGGGTGTCTTCCTCATGAAACTGGAACACTAAGGGCAGACCATCGTGATGCGGCATGGCTGTACGTTTAGGTCAGGCTAGTTGGAGGTAGACGATAGGAGAATCAGAGAGGAAGAGAGTGGATTGTAGTGATACCAGGTAGTGCGGGGTTGATTTTAAACTGCGGTGCCGGCGACATTAAAAGTGGGAGCAGTTGGGACGACGGTGGGTGGCGGAGCCTGGTCAAAGGGCTCGCCTCCCAGTGAGTCTACACAGTGGTCTGCTCGCACGCCTCCCTGATAGCCGACGCAGCGGTCTGCTCGCACGCCTCCCGTCGACTCACACGCTTGCTGGGACGGCACCTGCCGATGAGAAGCGGGGACTCGTGGCGGCACGTAAATGACAAGTCTTTTCCCTCAAAAAAAAACGTGACAGGTCTTTGTTCCAAAATACCTTGGCTCTTCATTTGTGCAACTTGTCATAAGCAGCTTGTCTCGAATTGAAGAAAAACCTTACGAAGTAATATTTGTGCCATATCACGTGACCATGCTCAGTTTCAAGAATTTATGCTTCCTTTTGGATTTTCTGAAATTTAAGAGCCAGGATTCGAAATAATATCATAACCTGCATCATGCAATAAATTTTCAAGCCGTACATCTGTCCTGTTGTATTTCTTTAGAAAGGATTTGGTCAAACATTTTGCTTAGATAACCCTCCTTTCCGGTTTATAGGGCTCAATTCAAAAATCTCACCAACCAAGGTAGATGGTGAGTGGTGGAACAATTCTTGTAGTTTGCAAAACCACTCAATTAATGCGCTTGTTTTCCTCAAAAATTGTGTTTACGAATGCATTAATTGCAATGCATGCATGCATAAAGTACATGCATTGGTCAATTTTCTCTTAATACTTGCATGTAATGATTTATTGCTCCTTGAAATCTGAACATGTGATGGGGAACAACCAAATTGAGACTTATAAAATGGGAAAACTAAAATTTTGAGATAAGCCCTATAAACCGGAAAGGAGGGAGTAAAAGGATAATCCCTCTATACCAGTGCAGTGCCTGATATATTAACTCAAGTACTAGGCACGAACAAAAAAAGTACTAGGCACGAACAAACAGGCTCAATTCTGTGCTCATCCTGGTGTAGTAGTAGTAGTACTAGGCAATGCAGTTGACGGGTGACATTGACGAGCGGGGACCGAGGGAATTGAACCGTGCTCGGCACGGTAGGTAACATTGTTTAGTTACTAAAGCATCCTTCCGTTGTTCATCGGTAGTCATTATGGACTGGGGACATGAGGGGAATTTCCTAGGGCTGGAATTCTGGCCGCCAGATACGTCGACTTGAAACGCTGAGGCTCGACTGGTTGGGGTTGCCTAATATGCGTACCACGCACGCCACCGAAGGACACGAGCCCGTTTTTAAGGATCAACATGAGCCAAGGTCTGGCTGCTACGTCGTTGGGTCCTACCATTTGAGAATATGAAAGGAACCTTTTAAATTTCTGAACGAATCTATCTATATTACAATACCCGTATTTTCCTTGCAAATACTAATCTCAATGTGGTAATTGATTTATGACGAGTCGTTGAATTAGACTGAATTTGTGATATAGTGATCTTAACGTGGATTTCACATTTCATGGTATCCCTAGTAAGTTTTCCAATGCAAATTCAAATTTAGAAGATGAACAATATGGAGGTGAGAAAACTTTGTATGTATCAAGCATATGACCACACACACACACACACACACACATACACGAACACAACAACAATCCAATAAGTATAGTGCATCTATTTTTCCAACCCATGCATGTATGACACGAGTTCAAAAATACTCCTTCTATTCCGAAATATTAGTCTTTTAGAGAGTTCAACAAGTGACTACATACGGAGCAAAATGTGTGAATCTAGACTCTAAAATATATCTATATACATCGGTGTGTGCCAGTCCATTTGAAGCCTCTAAAAAGACTAATATTTAGGAACGAAGGGAGTAAAATGTAAGACATCCATGGTCCTCAGTTCAATATTTAAAATGAACATGAAACTGAAACATGAATATTAAGTCTAGTACTGCAGTACATGCAAATGTTCTGTTTAGGCGGAGCTATGATTGTCGGGGGTCAACCCCTCGACCTTAGATAAAACTGTGGAGCTCTGTTTAGGGTTGTTTAGATTTTATTTGTTCCCACCCTCCCAACCACCAATTGGTTGTGCACAACCCACCCCTCCTCCCCGGGAGAATATCATGTGCCCCCATACCTTACATGCTATATGCCGATACGAGTTGCTTGGAGCTTGTAGATCTGAGATATAGCAGCTCACATGATGTGTCTTAATTTTTTTGTAGGAAACCTTGATGAGTTTGCGAATTGCACACAATTTGTACAAAAACTACTTAGATGCCCTTTGATCCCATATCCAACGACCTCGAAGCTCGTATCACTGTAGCATCTAAGATGAAGGAGGACATCATATTCTCTTGTATGTAAGAATATCATGTGCCACCACGCCTTAGATGCTTTGGTGATACAAGCTCTTCGGAGCCGTTGGATTTGTGACCCAATACCTCCTTGGTGGTTCGAATGGTTTTTTGGAGAAAAGCCCCAAAAGAGTTCGGCTGCTGCTTACAAGCACAAAGACTGCTCAGATGCCATTGGATCTCAGATAAACAACCTCCAAGCACGTATCACCGTAGCATCCAAGCTGCGATAACACCTTATGTTTTCTCACACGGGAGAGTATGAGGTGCTCCCGCACCGTAGATTCTATGGTGATACGAGTTCACTGAGATCTAACGGCCCACAGTAGGACGTTTGAATGTTTTTGCAATATACGGCTGATAGAGTTTGGGAAATGCGCAGAAAGTACAAGTACTATGCATGTGCCATCTGATCACTGATCATACGATCTAGATGCTCATATCTCCGTAGCGAGTAATTAAGCTACGAGGAGCACCTAATATTAGCACCGGGGAGAAGTTGGATCGAAGATGTAGCGGCACACACGAGGCCTGAATGTTTTATTTGCAAAAAAACATTGGAGAGTTTGGAAATTGCGCATAATTACAAAGACTACTCCCAAGCCATTGGATCTCACTTCCAATGGTGTAAAAACACGTATCACCATAGTATCTAAGCTGCGGGGTGGATGTGATATTCTATGCCGCTGTCATTTTTGTTCGTAAACTTGCAAAATATGTGTAACTCGTGCCGTTACTTGTCTAACCGCGCAAAGTGTTTGTTCAAAAAACTATCCTACACTGAAATATCGAAACAACACACGGGGGTCCCACTTGTAATTAATCAAATTTGGACCTAAAACTAACAAATCTGAAAGACGAGATTCGAACTGGCAACCCGGACTACAAAGCGTAAGTCGATAGCCTAAAAAACTGAACGGTTGTTGGCTTTGTCCCATAACTTGATTTTATACAGTACTTGCGTTGAGCAGAGTAGAGGGAGTGCCTCGTCAACACGTGCATGACCGTTGTCTCACTTACGGGTGGTCCCAGGTCTGTGATCTCAATCTCTCTTCTCTCCATCGTCTAACCTTTGCACGGGAACACACGAAGAGCGGCGCTAGCTTGCCGTGGTGTTATTACAACTAAAAAAAGCTTGGAAAATAGAAGAATTGCCTAGAACAAGAGACGTTGCGGCTGGTCGAGATGGAGCTAACCGTGCCACGTTTGCATGATGAAGCTGTGTGGCTAGTGGGGTGTTTTCGACCGACTGGCTGGGTCCCGTGGTCGAACCATAGGTACTACGTCTGATACAGTATATTTTTACAAGAACATTTTTCCTCCGTGCCGAGACGTGGCACACCCTACCGCGCGGTTTCGGGGTCCTCCCGGGTGGTGCACGCATATATTCTTCCTGACGTGGGATGCCCTACCGCGCGTTTTCTGGGTCCTCCTCGATCGTAGCACCGAAGCAAGTAAATGATTCGTCAAATCACAAAAGACCACCTTTCCCACCGAGTACATCAGTGAAGCACGGTGGCTAGCTAGTTGGGTTAGTTCGATCGGTTAGCTAGGCCGCCGCCACATTTGTTTTCTCACCCCTTTTTCTATCTACTTGCCGGCAGGTAAATTTAAATATCCACCGCGGCATTGCTCTGGTGTTTGGGTGCGGCAGGTTTTTAAATTTTTTGATTGACGGGAATAGGCGCGAAAAGATTTTTAATTTTTTGATTGACGGGAGCAGGAGCGGTAGCAATTAGTCACGATGACTCCGCCTGTAAAAACCCACTGCTCCCTGATGTGAGAAGCCGTCGACTGGTGTTTTACCGTGGTGAAAACCAAAAGATTCCCCGCTCCTCGGCTGGCTCCCTCCGCCTTCCTGTAGATTGCATTGCCTTTCAGCCGTTTCGCCCCCTTTGCTTCCTCTCCCCATTGCTTCTACCTGGTGCCATGGCGGCGCAGCAGATCACGGAGTCCAAGGTGAGGCGCCTGACACAGGAGCTCCATGCCAAGGATGCGGAGCTCAGGGCCAAGGACATGGAGCTCCATGAGCTCAAGGAGGATAGGAGTGCCATGCTCCTCCGTTATGTGCGGGAGTTCACGGAGCTTCAAAAGAGGCATGCGTCCACCACAAAGATGCTCGAGGCGTCGGCAGCGTTGCTGCAGAAAGCGGGAGATACGATAGGCCATCAGGGGAGCCGGCTGGAGCGCGAGTAGGCTGATCGTGACGAGGTCCAGGATCGCCTCAGCAACTTGGTGAACCAAGTTGCCATGGACGTGTTGCGGCTGCGTGATGCCTACCGTCGTGCCAGCGCGACGATGCCGGCTGTCGGGCTAAACCCGTTTGACCACCCGGTCGACTTCAACGAGCTGCAGCTTCCTGAACTGGTCTCCTTCTTCACCTATATCTCTGAGGAACTGAGCCGTCTCCGTGCGATGGTGGGGGCTGAGCTGGACAAGGAGGGGTTGCGCGCTGCCGTCGCCGTTGCCGGGCGAATCCTTTCAAGGCTCCGTCACCGGAATCCATTCGTGCCATTGGACGCCGTCTTTGACGAGCTGGCTCCTGTCGACCGGGAGCAAGCTTTGCGGGCGGTTGCACCCTGCATCACCAAGGTTGTGCGCCTCGAGAAGCAGAGGGACTTCGGTGGTGTTTAGGCGCCCTCTGCATGGGCATGTCCATGTCTCGGTGCAACTTGACCGTTGGATCAAACTCAGACGGTGCAAATCCGTCACTATAGCACAAAGCCCGTGGGTGTGTTTGGTTGCATTCTCATCTCAATATAGTTGTTTCCTCTTCGTGTATTTTTGTCAACCTACTAGTGTGAACTCATGCACCCTTCATGCACTCTGCCAAGCACCCAAAAGTGGGTCGAGAAGGGAACTTTTGCTCCCATCCCGTGCACCCTTCATACACCCTGTCTAACACTATAGGATGTGCTTCATATGGTTCAAGTTTCGTGGAGTACTGTAGCACCATACTCTCCGTGCGCTGTGGACCTAGTTCTATTAACATTGACCTCACCATTCATTCTCGACCGGACAGTCGAAAAAGCGGTACTATGTTACATACAGGAGTAGTTGACATGCGCACAACACAGCAACAAGATTGTGTAGTACTGACGTATGAACCACTACACATGCCTAGTAGTAGGAGCACTGTGTATGTTCAAGTGGTTGCCATGTCTCGCACTCCTCCGTCGTAAGAGTGGAAACGCTTGTTGTAATCATTTTTTTCTTTAGAATGAAAAATAGTGGACACGCTCTACCGTGTGGATCCTCCTCCGGCCATGCACTAAATTACTCACTTTCACCGACGTGTGGGACAGCCAGCACCTGGGTCCACCAGCCATGCACTAAATTACTCTGTAGTAGAGTGACGGTAGACTATCCCGATCAAACCGCCGTAGTAATGCCCAATGAGCCGTCAAATCACAAAGCCCCCTCCTTTCCAGCAGTAAGTTGGACGGACGAAGCAACCATCATTTCACGCTTCTCTCTCAGCTTCCTCTCTTGAAGAAAGCCCCCACTAGCTTCGCTTCTCCCTCATCTCATTCCTCCTTTCACTCTTCTCTCTCATCTTCCTCTCTTGGATGGACGCCGGAGCACCGGCCGACGTGATGTCTATGGCTCTAGCCAAAACCATCGAGGCTCATGGTATGAAGAAGCGCAAGCACCCCACCGAGACTACCACAGACATGCTCAAAGCCATCGCCCTGTCCAAGCCCCCCTCTCCGGGATCCCTCATTAAGAAAGTCCAGGTAATGTCTCTTGTTGATGATCTTTTTCTCAATCTTGATCGTGTTTTTTCATCTAACACGCAGTACTAGTACTGGTAGTACAACTTTCTGGGTGATCTTGCATGTGATTTTAGTGTGCCAAATGACGGTTATAAATTCCTCTTTTGACCAAAACATGCGAGAGGTTGACACTGATTTCTTATAGATTACTTTCAACTACTCACTCTGTCCCAAATTTCTTGTCTTAGATTTGTGTAGATACGGATGTATCTAATACTAAAATGTGACTTGATACATCCGTATCTAGACAAATCTAATACAAGAATTTTGGGACGGAGGGAGTACTTTATGAACATCCATGCTACCTTTTAAGAGGGTATATTTGCCCGAGTAACTTGTGTTATGGATATTGCATGTAATCCCTCTGCTCTCATGCCTTTGAAGACATGTTCTAGTGTCTTTGTTCACTCATTTCTGTGCGTATATGTTGTCATATATGGAGTATAATATCGAAAATCATCTTATATTTCTGAACGGAGGTAGTAATGAAATATGGTTTCTGTTTGAATTAGAACCAGGTCCGCGATGGAGATGAAGTTCTCAAAGTCATGCCGTGTGAACTGGAAGATGAGTTCTACTGTTGAACTACCTAGCTGTTGTGCCCTTGTCGCCATGTGTCCTGAACTAGTGTTTTCCTGTAGCATTGTTGTCAGGTGTGTTCTCGAGGCTGTACTTGACCACAACAATTTCCTGGTTATGCCTTCAATTACCAAGGGTGTGGTTCTTGTAAAGCTTCCCAACAAATCTGATGTGGCCTGTTTTCATCATCATGTTTATGAGTAAAAAGACCACTCTGTTAGGTTCTCCAAGGTTGACAAGATGGTGATGGTGCATGTAGACATCTCACACAAAGTCCATGGCCTAGTCAGTTATGCGGGGTTCATCACGTTGGTCGGTGGCAAGAAATAGTCTGCAGAGTTTAGTTAGTGCAACTTTGCTTGTCTGTAGTAAGTACTATTGTTCAGTACTTGATTTGTGTTTGTGAACCCTGTATTGTTTATTAGTACTACCGCTTTTGGTGTGTGGTCAGTCCTGAGAATGGTCTATGTTAATGTCTGTCCACTCAATTCAGTCTGTACATGTTGAAGTATCCAGATCATATTTTTTGTGAGGACGGTTTATCAATTATGGTTACACTCCAATAACTGTATGCATTGCAGGGTTTATCGCACCCACCAGGATTTCCAGTCCCATGGATGTTCGGTCTATATGATTTGTCACGACCCTGCTTGTGGGAGTAGGCAGGGCCCCTGCATGCCACGCGTAGTTGGACGATCAATCTTCTGTTCAGTACTTCAACATAGTGATTTCCTGGTAAGGATTCACTCGTGTCACATCAAGTAAATCTTATTGATTTACTGCCTAAATTTATTGATTTAGTGTCATGTTTTCTTTCTTTTCCGGCAATTTTATGATGCAGGTTTTTCCATGTGACATTCATCACATAATAAACCATTTGGTTTGCTCCACGATGGCTATTTTTGCAGGTTTCACTTCTTATGTCGTGCCAGTAACGAAGGCACTGTCCATCACTTATATTACTGGAAAAAATTGGATCAGTCTATTGTCTGAGTACAAGCTGAATCCCTATGATGAACTGCGGTTTGGTTTAAGAAAAACGCCACAATTAGTCCTTCTCGCGTTTAAAAGAAATGAAGAAAAAAACTGGATCACGGCCACGGATCCTAGTCAAGTTAGAAAGCTGATCATAGCAGACCAGACACGATCGCCACTATCTCGCACAGATCGAGCACCGGCAGTTGCTCTAGCACTGACAGCGGCAGCAGCTCAGTCTGATCCAGCTGAGGATTGGGCACCGACCGCGTCAGCGGATTAGTCTGATCTACCGGAGGATCGGGCATCGACACTGGCACCAGCTCTACAAGGAGCACCATCTCCGGTAGCAGTAGCGGCTTCGGCACCTGCACCAACACTTGCACTTCCATTTGGTCCGGCCCGTGTAGTTGCACCGGCAACAGACTGGGCTGCAGTTCGCACTTCATATACCAAAGTCCTTACAAAAACCGACATGTCCACCTTCTTGGTAAGCATTGGCCGCCCAAGTGCTTCGTTCTTTTTTCTTTCCATGTTGTTTCACATGATTCACTGTGTTGATCTAACTGTTTGGATATGTCTTCTTGTTTTCAAACAGAGAATTCAGAGAGCAACGAGGGAGTCGTTCAACAATCCGGGTGACCGCGGCCAAGTTTCTCTTACCATGCGCAGCCTTGGTGTGAATGAACCTGCTCAATATACTGTAAGTACAAAGGATGGTCGCATGATGATTGCTGCTAAAGGATGGTCAAGGTTCAAATCTAAATCATATCTTGTAGTAGGGGATGATGTCAAAATCGAACTTTCTCGGCAAGGAGAGCTGGTCCAAATCAACTTTGAAATTCTTTAGTAGCAGCACGCAACTGCCGAACTGATCTATCCTCCGAGAGATTTTGATGTAATAATCTGGCATGGTGAAACAAGCGTCCTGTGTGTATAATTAGTATGACAGTATTATTTATCACATGGTATATCATTGATAGAATTGCAACTCTGATTGCTGGTTAGGAACTGTCATTCAATTTCATTCCAACAGCTGCCGTGCTTTATTCAATTTTGTGTATTCGCCTTGCGACAGCATCTAAAACCAGCGCAGTACCGATTGCTTGCAATATGAAAAGCGCTGAGATAGAACACATGGCCCCCCAAACAAGCAGGGTCGGCCTGCGGCCCAAAGTCCAGAACCGTGAGCCTATCTGAGTATTATATTCTCAGCTGAACCTCCATAAAAAAAGCTGAACCCCCATAATGCCCGTGCGTTGCAGAGGGAGTATATTTCTCGGCAAGGTGAGCCTATGATATAAAAGATTTATATATTTCTTTACAGAGGGAGTATCTCTCTGTCAAAAAATATATTTATGTGTAACTACTTACTCCTGTCTTTCTACTTCCTTTCGCTGATATGTGGGGCAACCGGCAACGGGGTCCACGTGCCATATGCACAAATTAGAGTGCACAACTTCACGGTAGACACACCCCGGTCGTAGCGCCACAGTAATGCCCAATGAGCCATCAAATCACAACCCCCCCTTTCTAGCTTTAGTAGTAAGCTGGACGGACGAAGCGGCAATATTTCACTGGGCCTGAATCCCCTTCTCCCTCGTCTGCTTGTTTAGAGAAAACCCCCGCTCGGCGATTGCATAGGGTTTTCTCATGGAGAACCAGGTACGGATTCTTCATCCATCCCCGACAAATCCAAGTCCCTTGGTCGCGGGTAATCCTAGGATGGCAGCCGCCGCCGTTGATGCATTTTTGTTCGTACTGAATCTAGTGTGTTTTAGTTGTAGTGCCCAAAGTGCGAGTACCCTACAGATTTCTGCACCTTCGGCGAGACGCCACACTTGTTCCTTCTCATCCTACCACAGCATTTTGAAACACGCACAGTATGTTCCTAGAATCCTCTTCTCCATCCGGGAGGGTGGTTTTATTTTTAACATGCTGTGTTCTCATATTATTTTTCCTGCAGTGTATTATTTGCTCTGCCAGAACACATGTACTCAAGATGCTCAGCCTTGCCATAACTGAATACACTAGTTTAATGGTCACAGTGAAGACAATCCATGGATATTATTTCCGTGTTGGGTTCATGAACCAAGAAGATCACTGCTTTTTTATGGCCGTACATGGATAAACTTTCTCAAGTGTTACGGACTAAAAGTTGGTGCACGAATGTTGATGGAAATATCAGAACCTGGTCTCATCTTCACTGCGATCTTCCACCCCGACGTCGTTCCAATTGTTCATCCATGTTAGTTTTATATCTGGCTCTTGCTTGTTGCCTCGATTACTTCTTAATCCACCTATTTTGTCTAACTAATCACAATTTAACTTTAGAAGTAGCAACGAATCTCTCACGAAGATGATACTTCTAACTAATATTTTCTTATAATTGGTGGCACATGTAGGTTTTTTCAGAGTTAAGCAGGCTGCTCCTTTGTTATTATGTAGTAACTCGGCTGTTACTGATGGCACTAAAGTTGACTGGGATGACATCCACATGTTCCTACACTTTATTGATCGTCTTGAGGTCCGAGGGAGTCCTGGACTAGGGGGTGTCCGGATAGCCGAACTATCATCATCGGCCGGACTCCAAGACTATGAAGATACAAGATTGAAGACTTTGTCCCTTGTCTGGATGGGACTTTCCTTGGCGTGGAAGGCAAGCTTGGCGATACAGATATGTAGATCTCCTACCATTGTAACCGACTCTGTGTAACCCTAGCCCTCTCCGGTGTCTATATAAACCGGATGGCTTTAGTCCGTAGGACGAACAACAATCATACCATAGGCTAGCTTCTAGGGTTTAGCCTCCTTGATCTCGTGGTAGATCTACTCTTGTAACACACATCATCAATATTAATCAAGCAGGACGTAGGGTTTTACCTCCATCAAGAGGGCCCGAACCTGGGTAAAACATCGTGTCCCTTGTCTCCTGTTACCATCCGCCTAGATGCACAGCTCGGGACCCCCTACCCGAGATCCGCCGGTTTTGACACCGACGTTGGTGCTTTCATTGAGAGTTCCTCTGTGTCGTCACCGATAGGCTCGATGGCTTCTTCGATCATCAACAACGACGTAGTCCAGGGTGAGACCTTCCTCCCCGGACAGATCTTCATATTCGGCGGCTTTGCACTACGGGCCAACTCGCTTGGCCATCTGGAGCAGATCGAAAGCTACGCCCCTGGTCGTCAGGTCAGATTTGGAAGTTTGAACTTCACGGCTGACATCCGCGGGGACTTGATCTTCGATGGGTTCGAGCCACAGCCAAGTGTGCCGCACTGTCACAACGGGCATGATTTAGCTCTGTAGCCGGACAGCACCCTGGAGGCCGCACTCGAGCCCGCTCCGATCTTCAATTCGGAGCCGGCTGCGCAGATCGAGGACGGATGGCTAGACACCGCCTTGGGGGCTGCAACCTCTACGGCGATAGAGCCGAACACTGACCTTGTCCCTCACAAACCTCGTGACTCCGAGGTGCCGGACTCCTTGCCGGACTCCGAACCTCCCGCGCCCCCTCCAATCGAATCCGATTGGGTGCCGGTCATGGAGTTCACCGCTGCGGACATCTTTCAACACTCACCTTTCGGCGACATCTTGAGTTCGCTAAAGTATCTCTCGTTATCAGGAGAGCCCTGGCCGGACTGCGGTCAGGACGGTTGGGATGCGGACGATGAAGAAATTCAAAGCCCACCCACCACCCACTTAGTAGCCACTGTCGATGATCTAACCGACATGCTAGACTACGACTCCGAAGACATCGACGGTATGGACGACGATGCTGGAGACGACCAAGAACCAGCGCCTACCGTGCACTGGAAAGCCACCTCATCATATGACATATACATGGTGGATATCCCAAAGGATGGGAATGGCGAAGGAACATCGGAGGATGACCCCTCCAAGAAACAGCCCAAGCGCCAGCGTCAGCGGCGCCGCTCTAAATCCCGACACAGCAAGAATGAAGATTCCGGCACCAGAGATAATAACACCCCAGACAGTGCCGAAGACAACCCACTCAAGCAAGATTCAGCACGGGAGGACGGAGACGCCAGCCCTCATGAGAGAGCGGCATAAGAAGAGGTAGAGGATTATATGCCTCCCTACGGAGACGAGGCAAGCCTCGACGACGACGAATTCGTCGTACCTGAGGATCCCATCGAACAAGAGTGTTTTAAACACAGACTTATGGCCACGGCGAACAGCCTCAAGAAAAAGCAGCAACAGCTTAGAGCTGATCAAGATCTGCTAGCCGACAGATGGATCGAAGTCCTCGCGGCCGAAGAGCATGAGCTCGAACACCCCTCCAAAAGCTACCCTAAATGCAAGCTGCTCCCCCGATTAGAGGAGGAGGCATATGAACCTGCATCACCAGCAGACAATACGGCTGACCGACCACCCCGTGGTCGCGACAGAGAGGCCTCTAGGCCCTTCACTAGAACCGTACCCCGGCATCGCTCGAAAAGCACAAGGCCACAGGGGAACGCTCCGGACTTGCGCGATATATTGGAGGATAAGGCAAGACAATCAAGATCGATCTATGGATCGCGTGGGCGCCCCATGATACGCGACGACAACCGTCGCGCCGGACACAGTAAGTCCGGCCGGGCCGAACAAAATAGACAAAGCTCTTTTGAGCTCCGTCGTGATATCACCCAGTACAGAGGCGCCACACACCCTTTATGTTTCACAGATGAAGTAATGGATCATCAATTCCCCGAAGGGTTTAAACCCGTGAATATTGAATCTTACGATGGCACAACAGACCCCGCGGTTTGGATCAAAGACTATCTCCTCCACATCCACATGGCCCGTGGTGACGACCTTCACGCCATCAAATATCTCCCACTCAAAACTTAAAGGACCAGCCCGGCATTGGGTTAACAGCCTGCCAGCAGAGTCAATCGGGAGTTGGGAAGACCTGGAAGCCACATTCCTCGATAACTTCCAAGGCACGTATGTGCGACCACCAGACGCTGACGACCTAAGCCATATAATTCAGCAGCCAGACGAATCGGATAGAAAATTCTGGACACGGTTCTTAACCAAGAAAAACCAAATCGTCGACTGTCCAGATGCGGAGGCCCTCGCGGCCTTCAAACATAACATCCGCGACGAGTGGCTTGCCCGGCACCTGGGACAGGAAAAGACGAAATCCATGGCCTCCCTCACATCACTCATGACCCGCTTGTGCGCGGGTGAGGACAGCTGGCTAGCACGCAGCAACAACCTCAGCAAAAATTCTGGCAGTCCGGATATCAAGGACCATAATGGAAGGTCGCGTCGCAACAAAAACAAACACCGCATTAACAGCGACAATAGTGAGGATACAACAGTCAATGCCGGATTCAGAGGCTCTAAACCCGGTCAGCGAAAAAAGCCATTCAAAAGAACTACTCCGGGTCCGTCCAATTTGGACCGAATACTCGACCGCTTGTGCCAGATACACGGCACCCCCGAAAAGCCAGCCAACCACACCAACAGGGACTGTTGGGTATTCAAGCAGGCAGGCAAGTTCATTGCCGAAAACAACGACAAGGGGCTGCATAGCGATGACGAGGAAGAGACCCGACCGCCGAACAATAGAGGACAGAAGGGTTTCCCCCCACAAGTGCGGACGGTGAACATGATATACGCAACACACATACCCAAAAGGGAGCGGAAGCGTGCACTCAGGGATGTATACGCGATGGAGCCAGTTGCCCCGAAGTTCAATCCATGGTCCTCTTGCCCGATCACTTTTGACCGAAGGGACCACCCCACCAGCATCCGCCACGGCGGATTCGCCGCATTGGTTCTAGACCAAATCGTCGATGGATTTCACCTTACCACAGTCCTGATGAACGGCGGCAGCAGCCTGAACCTGCTTTATCAGGATACAGTGCGTAAAATGGGCATAGACCCCTCAAGGATTAAACCTACCAAGACAACCTTTAAAGGCATCATACCTGGTGTAGAAGCCAATTGTACATGCTCAGTTACACTAGAAGTGGTCTTCGGATCCCCGGATAACTTCCGTAGTGAGGAGTTAATCTTCGACATAGTTCCATTCCGCAGCGGCTATCATGCCCTACTCGGACGTACCGCGTTTGCAAAGTTCAACGCGGTGCCGCACTACGCATACCTCAAGCTCAAGATGCCAGGCCCTCGAGGAGTCATCACGGTCAATGGAAACACTGAACGCTCTCTCCGAACGGAGGAACATACAGCGGCTCTCGTGGCAGAAGTACAACGCAGCCTCTTAAGGCAATTCTCGAGTCCGGCCGTTAAGCGGCCAGACACGGCTAAACGCGCCCGGAGTAACCTACAACAAGACCACCTGGCACGTTCCGAGCACGCGTAGCAGTGCGGCCCCAACCCCAGCCCCTGCAAAACGTCAAGACAGGTCCTTCACGTACACCATTACGCTCTGAAGATACCATGGGCATGGTGAGAGGGGCACGACCACGATAGGCCCAGAATGCGGATCAACCACACCAGGGGCTCTCAAGTGTGTCGTTCTTTTTTTCTTTTTTCTTTTTCTTTTTACCCACAGGACTCCGTTCGTCCGAGGCCCTGTCCGGCAGCAGACCTGGCGAACTCACGATGCAACAGCCAGGGAAGGAGAAAGGCTACAACGAATATCCAGGTGGTCTCCATTACGAGCATTAAATCTGTTTTATGCACCATTCCGCAGCCTACCCCTGGAGGGGGACATGTTTAATAGTCCCATCCCTTGCTTATCGCACCATTTGTATCGTTCTGCATTTACAGCAGTTTTTCTTGAATAAGTAATGCAGCACCTTTTTGCTTCCAATTCCATTTCTTTCTTATACATATGTTCATTTATGACATGTTGCATCCGTACATTTTGGTACGGCTAAATACACCAGGGGCTTATGTTTCCCGCATCATGGTGTGATAAGTCCGAACACTTTCACAAGTGCGGCACCCCGAACTTATAGCATTATATACATCGGCTCCGAATCATGTCTTGGGTCAATAGTTGGGTTTGCCCAGCTCCCATGTTTTGGTACCTTACGTTCCGTTGTATCGGCTAAGGTAGCACTGGGAGAACCACTGCGATTGCGCCCCAGTTGAGCTGGGCGAGCGCCTCAGTGGAGAAAGCTAAAAGTGACTGTCATGATGAGGCGAGAGCCGGTCGCTGTTCGAGAGGTTTTTTGCGAGTCCCTAAAGACTTATGCCGCTTAGAGCGAGGAGCCTGCTTTGTCCGGCCCAGGCGTGGATAGCGCCCCAAATTCGGCCTTCCGAAGACTAGGGGCTTCGCCGAAATTTAAAATTATAGAATTCTATGGCTAAGTGAGAGTGTTCAAGCATTATAAGTCCGGTTGCCTTGTTTGTTGTGTTGAGCGCCTCCCTAGATGGACCCAAAAATGGGAACAAGAGTGCTCAAGTTTATCCCGGACACCCCAGCACTCGTGGCATGGGGGCTGAAGCCGACGACTTGCCATCTCTTAGATTTGATAAACAGCCGCACAGAAGGTAATGTTTTAAATTAACAAGCCTTGCTTAGCGCATATGAACTAAGTTTTCAGCGCACATGATAACAAAATGCGAGTCTACTCAAATATTACATCTTTGGAGCACTCACCCGCAATAATGCGGGCACCCTTCAGGACACTCTTATAATACATCTCGGGCGTGCGATGCACCTTGCCCTGTGGTGGCGTGTCCGTCACAAGCTTCTGGGCATCCATCTTGCCCCAGTGCACCTTTGCGCGGGCAAGGGCCCGACGGGCACCTTCAATACAGGCGGAGTGCTTGATGACTTCAACCCACGGGCACGCATCCACCAGCGGCCGCACCAGGCCGAAGTAGCTCCTAGGCATGGCCTCCTTAGGCCACAACCGAACTATGAGGCCTTTCGTGGCATGTTCGGCCACCTTGTGGTGTTCGACCAGCTGCTTCAGCTGGTCGCTAAGGGGCACCGGATGTCCGGCCTCAGCATACTGAGACCAGAAGACCTTCTCCGTCGAGCTCCCCTCCTCGGCCTGGTAGAACGCGACAGCATCGGACACGCTGCGAGGAAGATCTGCGAACGCTCCTGGAGAGCTCCGAATTCGGGTAAGTAACAGGTAATTAACGCTCACATGCTTACTTTGCATGAAAAATGCCTTACCGGCTGCTATTTTCTTCAACGCCTCGATTTCTTGGAGGGCCTTGTCGGCTTCGGCCTTAGCGGCTTTGGCACTCTCAAGAGCCGATGCAAGCTCAGACTCTCAAGTCTTCGAGTCACGCTCTAGGCTCTCATGTTTTTCCACGAGATCCTGGAGCTCTTGCTGTACCTCCGCCACCTGCGCCTCCTACTTCTCTCGCTCGATGCGCTCCGCGGCCGCATTACGTTCGGCCGCGGCCACCGCCTCCTTCAGGGTCGCCACCTCGTTAGTGGCCCCTGCAATACCCACATTATCCTTGTCATTCTTCTTGCAACCAAAATCCTTTTCTGTAAGGTACAATTTTAATAAGGTGTTACTCACCTTCCTTGTACTCGAGCGGCTTCTTGGCACGGCCGAGCTCGTTCTCGGACTGCTCGAGGCTTTGCTTCAAAGCATTGACCTCCGCAGTCAATGCGGCAGAGGTCAGCAGCGCAGACTGCAATCCCATATTGACATACTTTTTATACTCCTGCGTATATCTTTTTAGATCCTCAGTCCGGCTTTTCTTTCCGAACACTGAACCGAGCATCAGGGGCTATTGTCTATGTGGTAATATTTTACATATATCAAAATTCTTACCTCAAAGCCTGTTAGAAGGCTGCTGCAGGCTTTGGTCAGCCCGCTCTTGGCGAGCTGAACCTTCTGAATCACCACACTCATAACAGTGCGGTGTTCCTCTTCGATGGAGGCGCCATTGAGCGCCTCCAGCAAGCTATCCGGCGCCTTCGGTTGAACGGAGGCTGCCGGCGTCACGGTCTTGCCCTTCTTACGAAGGGGCCGCCCGCCAGACTCCGGAGCCACTATGGGTTCCGGGGCCGAGTCCGGTGCAAAGTCCGGGAGGTTGTTCTGCGACACCTCCGGGGCCTCCTCCTCCTGGTGGGTCCCTTCCCGGGATCCCACCTTGGCATCGTCCGCATCACGGGGGGTGTAGGCGGTTGGAAGAGAATCCATATCCGACGCACCTAAGGACCCGCTCGACGAAGCGGGAAGATCATCCTTGGGCGGACTGCAGGGTTGTATGCGGCATTAGAAAGACATTACGTGGCGAAAAGAAAAACCATGAAGTTATTCGGGAGTCCGGATACTTACGATCTCGCCAGGGGCTTGGTCCTTGGAGGCCAGTCCTCGTCGTCGTCGCTGGCGTTGGCAGAGCAGTCCAGGAAAAGAGTTTTTCCCTTCTTGGACCCTTCGGCCTCCCTCGTTGGGGAGGCCTTCCTTTTCTTCCCTCCCCCTGCTGGGGGAGAGGCTTTCTTCTTCTCCTCCTTGCCTTTGTGAGAGGAGTCAGCCTCGGAGTCATCATCCGATAACACCTGAAAACGGGAACTCTTCCGAGTGCCCGTGGCCTTCTTCTTGGCCTTCTTCTCCGGCACCACGTGGGGTGCCGGAGCCAGCAGCCCCATTAAGCGGGCGTCCGCTGGGTCCTCTGGCAATGGGGCCTGACAGATAGTCTGCTCGGCCTTCGCCTGCTAGTCTTGTCAAAGGAGAGGGAGTTTAGATCCCGCATGGAGTCAAACTATGGAAAACAAGCGTCCCATAAAGGACAAAATCACTTACCTCGTCAGCCGGATGCTGCGAGCTAAATCCGCGATCTTCGGTAGCAGATGCGGGAGCCTCGGCGCCCTTGAACAGCACCTTCCAAACATCTTCGTAAGTAGTGTCGAAGAGCCCGCTCAAAGTCTGGTGCTGCGCCGGATCGAACTCCCACATGTTGAAGCCCCGTCGTTGGCATGGGAGAATCCGGCGGATGAGCATGACCTGGACTACATTGACAAGCTTGAGCTTCTTGTCCACTAGCTTTTGGATGCAGGCTTGGAGTCCGGTCAGCTCCTCCGAATCACCCCATGTCCGGCCGGTCTCTTTCCAGGAGGTGAGCCGTGTGGGGATGCCAGATCTAAATTCGGTGGCCGCTGCCCATTCAGGGTCACGCGGCTCGGTGATGTAGAACCACCCCGATTGCCACCCCTTAATGGTTTCTACGAAAGTGCCCTCAAGCCAAGTAACGTTGGACATCCTGCCCACCATGGCGCCTCTGCACTCCGCTTGGCTTCCCTTCACAATCTTCGGCTTGACACTGAAGGTCTTGAGCCACAAGCCGAAGTGGGGCTGGATGCAGAGGAAGGCCTCACACACGACGATAAACGCCGAGATATTGAGGATGAAATTCGGGGCCAGATCATGGAAATCCAGGCCATAGTAGAACATGAGCCCCCGGACAAAGGGATGGAGTGGGAAGCCCAGTCCGCGGAGGAAATGGGGAAGAAATACTACCCTCTCATGGGGCCTGGGGGTGGGGATGAGCTCTCCCTCGTCAGGGAGCCGATGCGCGATGTTGCTGGACAAATATCCGGCGCTGCACAGCTTCTGGATGTGCCCCTCCGTGACGGAGGAGGTCATCCACTTGCCGCCCGCTCCGGACATAGTTGGAGGAGGTTTAGGTGAGATGTGCGGACTTGGGCGCTGGAGCTCGAGTTCGCAGAGATGGATAAGCCAAGGAGGAAGAAGGTGCAGGTAAAAGGGGTTGGATTTTTATCCCCTTATATGGGCGGACAAAAACATGTGTCCCCACCGGCCTAATAAAACCCGCTTATCTCCCAAGCGCCGCAATCAATGGCGCAGTTGGGTTACCCACGTCCGTATTGATGGGAATCCCGGAATAAGGGGAACACGATCTCTGCTTTGACAAGACGTGCAAAGGAAACCGCTTCGCTAAACATGCTGAGGTGGTAAAATAAAAACGATTCAAGTAAAGGCTTGGTAGTGGTGTGACGTCACGCCGCCAAATACGTCTGCATGGATTATTTTGCAGAGCCGGACACTATCCTGGTGTTCACAATCTTCCATAGATTATTTGGAGGAGGAACCCGCCTTGCAATGCCAAAGACAATATGCGCGCCGGACTCGTCATAATTGAAGCCTGGTTCAGGGGCTACTGAGGGAGTCCTGGACTAGGGGGTGTCCGGATACCCGAACTATCATCATCGGCCGGACTCCAGGACTATGAAGATACAAGATTGAAGACTTCGTCCCGTGTCCGGATGGGACTTTCCTTGGCGTGGAAGGCAAGCTTGGCGATACGGATATGTAGATCTCCTACTGTTGTAACCGACTCCGTGTAACCCTAGCCCTCTCTGGTGTCTATATAAACCAGATGGCTTTAGTCCGTAGGACGAACAACAATCATACCATAGGCTAGCTTCTAGGGTTTAGCCTCCTTGATCTCGTGGTAGATCTACTCTTGTAACACACATCATCAATATTAATCAAGCAGGACGTAGGGTTTTACCTCCATCAAGAGGGCCCGAACCTGGGTAAAACATCGTGTCCCTTATCTCCTGTTACCATCCACCTAGACGCATAGTTCGGGACCCCCTACCCGAGATCCGCTGGTTTTGACACCGACAAGGTCCTTGTTGGGCGTTTAAATGGTGGAAGGCCATGTGGGATATTTGTGCCACTGCTGCACTCGTTGAACAGGTCCAACTGTGTCGAGAAACTTATGGTACGAGATTTTTTCTGTTATATATGTTGTTCATAAACTATTGCTTATACAGGTGCCTGACCATGGTCAGGTCAGACTAGCGCTTGGTTACAACATGATGTTTATGTCGACCTACTCAATTCCCCATGGAGGCGAAATGATACTTATTCGTGGGTGGTCTCAGATAATGAAGGCCCGTCCATCTTGGAGAATAGGACAGAAGATTATGTTCATGCTTTTCCATGGCTCTAAAGCAAATATCATGTTTATTGACCACATTGCGAGATGATGCCACTCTTAGAAGGTTGTGGATGCGCGGGGTGGTGCCTGGGCCTTGTCCTGGGGCTTGGCAGCCTCACCCTTGGTTAACTATAGCCTGTAGGCAAAGTAGCACTGTTCGAGGTGTGCTTTGTACGGTTGAACCTGTATAAGTACTCATAATGCTTTCAGCTTTGGTTGTTAAGTGCCCCTGTTCGTTTCAGTTAAGGTTGCTAAGTACTCCTGCTGCTTTTACAGTCTGTCGTGTTTCTTCAGTCCTGTCTTCCTCCAGCCGCCAAAACCAAACCAGCGCCGGCGGGGCCGCCTGCTTCCGCCTCCCACGGCTGGCTGCGCCTCAGCGCACGCATCGCCGCCCCATCGTCTCCTAAATCGTTAACGCCGACGTCCTCCACGCGCTTTGGTGCACTCGCCACGGCGCCGCCCTCTCGCATTGTCAACATGGTCAACAAACAACAGGAATCTGCAGAAGTACGTGGAGAGGATGACAGTAGGGGCCCACCATGTCAGCGTATGGAAAAATAAAATGCTTCCTCCTAGTGTTTTCCTGACATCTGGGACCCACGACATTGTGAGCGTATATAGTCAATAGACAAGAGAACAGCACAAGATCGGCTAATACCTGGGACGTAGCTACTCGAGCAGTATTTTTTTTTGTCTGGTATTGTTGAGATGGAGCAGGGTTTGAACTGTGTTGTGGCCCGTCTAGCCCAGGCTTATATTTTATGTTCACCATGTGACCAGCCCAGCTATTTTTTCTTTGTGCAAATGAGCCCAGTTTATTTTTTCTGAAGAATACCCAATCCACGCCTACTTATTTTTCTACGCCTTGAAAGTAATATGAAATGGGTTGTAAATATAAAAATAGATGACAAATTGGCAATTACTTAATAATTTCTTATTTTTTTCACATTTCCAGATTCCTATTTCACTGGGCATTAACCTAATTCAAACATATCTTCAAAGTACTTTAAATCTGGCTCGACATTTCGGTATTAAAAATAGTTTGGAAACCACAGAAATATGCGAAATTGGCCCTAGCCAACCAAAAAAGTGACTGCAATAAATTGCATAAGAAGTTGCCATGAGCTATATATAAATTATTAAAAAAAGAGGGAGTGGTCTGACTTGTGGGCCTGTTTAGTTGACGCGTATGCAAGATTTTTTTAGTTATTATAAACTACATCAACAAACGATTCTAGCAGACGTAACCATTGGATGTCAATCCAACGGCCGTCGTGTTTCTTCAATCCAACGGCCAAAGCAGCGCCGGCGGGACCGCCTGCTCCCGCCTCCCGTGGCCGGCTGTGCTGCCGCGCAGGCCTCAGCGCCCCCTACTACTCCCACCGCTGTCCAGGGCATCCCTCTACTCACCCACACCCCTTGTTATTCTGCGGTGACGACAGCCTCACACCGTAGCCGAACCGGTGAACCCTCGTACTCCTCTCCACGCGGGCTTCCACTGCCGCGTCTTCCCCGGCTCCGTGTCGTCCCCTTCATAGGCCTCGCCGTCGTCCACCGCTGTGGTGCTCTCGGCGTGGCATGGTCAATGTGGTCAACGACCGACTTCCATCAGAAGTGTACTATACGTGGAGAGGCTGACAGCTGGGTCCACGGCACCTGCAAGGAAGTGGCTCCTTATTACGCGGAAAATAATTATTCCTCCACCTGACATCTGGGACCCACTGGATGGGCCATCGGTATTTCACAAAAAAACGTTTCCCCCTGACTGCTAGGACCAACAGGTTGGGCCATCGTATTTCATGAAAAAAACGTTCCCCCCGCTGTCAGCTCGGACCCACCGGAAGTGCCTCCTTATTACGCACAAAAAAATGAATACCCCCCTACTAGCTGGGACCAACCTTTGTGGGAGGCTGACTTGTGGGCCTACTAAGTTGACTGGGAAGGAGGCCTTTGTCAACTTTAGTCAATATATGAACGATTCTAGCTCCAGTGACCGTACGATGTCCATCCAACGGCTGTAGTGCTTCTTCAACCTCTGGTCTTCTTGCTCCAGCCGCCCAAAGCAACGCCGGTCGTGCCGCCTGCTCCTGCCGCCCGTGGCCGGCTGTGATGCCGCAGAGGACTCACTGCCCCCTACTACTCCCACCGCTGCGAGGCCATCCCTCTACGCACCCACACCCCCTGTTATTCTGCGGCGACGGCAGCCTCAAACCGCAGCCGAACGAGTGAACCCTCATACTCCTCTACGCGTGGGCATCCACTGCCACGTCTTCCCCATCTCCGCGTCGTCCTCCTAGGCCTCGCCGTCGTCCACCGCCCTGGTGCTCTCGACGCGGCGTGGTCAACGTGGTCAAGGAATGGCTTCCATCGGACGTGGACTGTACATGGAGAGGCTGACAACTGGGTCCATGGCCGCAGCAAGGAAGTGCCTCCCTATTACGCGCAAAATAATTATTCCTCCACCTGACAGCGGGGACCCACCAGACAGGCCTCCGTATTTCCCGAAAAAAACGTTTCCCCCTGTCTGCTGGGACCCACCAGCTACATCTTCGCACGCAAGGAAGTGCGTCCGAAAAAAAACGATTCGCCCCCCTAACTGCTGGGACCCACCAGCTACATCTTCGCATGCAAGGAAGTGCGTCCGGAAAAAAAAACCCAAAACGATTCACCCCCCTGACTGCTGGGACCCACCAGCTACATCTTCGCAGGCAAGGAAGTGCATGACAGTCGGGACCCACCTGGTCGAAGCATACATACCGTTGTCATTCTGGTCGCGAACATGTACATACATACTAGTCGATGTAGAAGCGCACACTTGTCATAGTAGAGGCGCGCACGTGTCGTAGTAGAGGCGGGCAAGTAGCATGTACACGTACATACAGCGGCGACGGTGCAAGAAAGAAAATACGGCCACGTACGTACATACGGGCAGGGTCTCGAACGCCTACTCGTGCATACGTACATGGCTGGGTCGGAACGAAGAAACAACGTCGTCGTCGTGTTTATGGGGAGGCAACGGAATGCGTCGTGTTCATCAGGAGGCAACGGAACGCGTGGAAGCCAACCGGCTGGATCGGAACGGAATGCGTGGTCGTGTTCATCGGGAAGGCTTGGACGGAACAGACGATGGAAACGAGGCCTGGCATACCGCACGATGGAGGAAACGTCCTTGTGTTCAACCGGCCACATTCGAAACGGGGTCCTGTTGATCGGGAGGGGCTCGGCATACCGCAAAACGGAGGAAACGGACCTCCTACGGTCGAAACGGGGGTCCTGTGGATCAGGAGGGGTGTGGCGTACCACAAAATGGAGGAAATAGACCTCCTACAGTCGAAACGGGGGTCCTGTTGATCGGGAGGGGTGCGGCGTACCGCAAAACGGAGGAAACATACCTCCTACGGTCGAAACGGGGGTCCTGTTCATCGGGAGGGGTGTGGCGTACCGCAAAACGGACGAAATGGACCTCCTACAGTTGGTCCTGTTCATCGGGAGGGGTGTGGCGTACCGCAAAATGGGACTCCACGGGATACTGTTCATCTCCACCGTCGACCTCCTCCAGCCTCCACGGGCTACCGTCGACCTCCTCCAGCCTCCACGGGCTCCTGTTCATCCAGCCTCCACCGCGCGCTACTCCACCGGCTACTGTTCAACCACCCCTCCACGGGCACCCCTCCACCGTCTACTGTTCATCCAGCCCTCCACACCACGGGGTCCTATTGAACCACCCCTCCACGGCCACCCCTCCACCGTCTACTATTCATCCAGCCCTCCACACCACGGGTTCCTGTTCATCCAGAGGCAATGCCACCGCTCACTGTTCATCCAACCCCCCCCCCCCCCCCCGCAACGCTCACTGTTCATCCCAGAGGCAGCATCGATCGGCTTGAGTTAGCAGCAGTAGCAAAGGAATCGCTCCATCGGGTTCAGTTAAGAGCCATCGATCGATCGCTCGGGTTCATTAACGCGTAGCCTGCAGTGCAATCGCTCGGGTTTAGTTAGACCCCAATGCCTCGCTCGGCTTCAGTTAGAGCCAACGCCTCGCACACATGCATGTACGTACGAGAGAAATGCGCATCGCTCCGCCCCCGAGCTCCCACCGTAACCGTTAACTCCCCGAAATTTTCCTCCCCCTCGCTTCTACCACGGTTTTTTCCGTCATGGACGGCCCAAAGAATGTGATGCAACTGCGTCTCCGGCCCACCTAGGACGAAAAGCCCATTTTTTGTCATAATTTTTTGTCATAGAAGTTGGAGTCCACCACATCTATGATGATACCGGGTTTTGTCACAATTATTGTCATAGAAGTGTCATATGTATGACCGAAATTCTTTTCGTTCGGCCCAAAATGTCACAGATCTGTCTTTTTTTGTAGTGTTGGATGAAGAAATTGAAGTGGATAAGATCCCTTCAGCCCCAGTCATTTCCTCACATATGCCTCAGTTTACTGTTAAAGAGGTAGGTGTTGAAGACATTGAAGATGAGGATGTGGACATTGGGTGTACCACTCCTGTGCTCAATGATGAATTTTGGGACAGTCAACATCCAAACTCTCCAATGTTCACTCCACTCCAAGCTATTCCTCAGTCCCCTGCTGCCACTGAAGTACAAATGGGATCTTAATAACCTCATGCAACCCCAAGTGTTCATGAAGAAATTCCAGCCACTAGTGCTGAAGAAATTGTCAATGAAGAATTGACAACCCAAGCTGAAGCTGCAGAAGAGCCTGAAATTCCTCAGTCTGAGGAACCCGAGATTGCGATTCCTGAGGTGGTGCTGCAATTGACTGACACTCCTCAGCCCAAGCCAAAGGACCCTTTCTCCAAGAAGCAAAAATTCAAGGGTGATGATTTCTTTGGCGAGCACATATTCTTCATTGAATTCAACCCCTATGACAATGCTCGTCTTAGAAGGAAGCATTTCTGGACTGCCAGCCAGGCCAACTTCTATTCCTCAGTGCTTTACAACAAGGACAAAGTCTTCGATCATGAGCATATTCCACATGTGGACATGCAATCCATGCCTTGCTTCTCTCAAGTCCTGATCATGATTCATGACGCAGGCTTGCTCAATTTCTGCTCTGACATAGTTGATTGGAATGAAGAGCTTATTCTTCAGTTCTACGCAACTTTGCATACCACATGTGATGCTGCTGACGTCAACTCATGGGTGTTGGACTAGATGACTGAAAACACTCATTACAAGGCACCAGCCTCTGAATTGCTTCGTGCCTTACGAATTAGTCCTCCTCCTGATGGTGCTAGTTGTCTGTATGATGAGCCTAAACTCACTGATCACTATATGCAAGTGATCATGAAGCCGCTGAAGCCGAGTCTAGCCCCAAGGACCAAATTCCTCGTGAAGGAATTGCTCTATGTGCCCAGAACAATCTACCGCATTCTGACAAAGACCATGAGTCCTATCAAAGGCCACGACTCATCTGATGAAGAAATTATCGGAATGACGAAGAATATGCTTTTCAACATCATGCATGGCATCCCCATAAATTATCATGATTTCTTCATGAGGACTCTGGCGAATGTTGCACTTTCTCCATTTGAGTGAAGCCTTACGTGCCGTGGATCATGAGATTCCTCAGAACAAGGTATTCACTCAACTACAAGGCTGATTTTCAGAATCACCTCAGCTACTTGCCCCCTATTGAAGTCCTCAAGCGGATAATTCCTCATCCGGTGAGAAGGGCAAGTCACCAGCCGTGATCGATGAAGGCATTCCTCCATTGGATGGTCAGTTCCGCAAAGCTGCATCTTACTCCACCAATGATGACTCTGCCACTCATGATACTGCTGCCAATGCTACCAAGATAAGTCCACAAGCTACTGCTCCTTGTGTGCTGACTAATCATGAACTAATGATAAGTCTTCACCAGAAGGTGGATCGAAACCACAAGTGGGTTAAGCGTCAGTTTGGCTCTATTCTTCACAACATGTCTTCTACACATAATGCTGTGAAGAAAAACCACTACTACCTCCATGAAGTGTTTGATCGCACCTGGGCTATTCTGTCACATCTATATGGTGAAGAAGATCTGAAGCAAATGGGCTTCAAGGAAGACTTTGACTGGTCTGCACCTCCACCGAAGAGATTCAAGAAAGTCAAGGTTCCTTCCTTGGAACCATCTCATATTCTTCTTCACACGCCACGGACGAGCATGAAGACTTGGATGGCACTGCAGCAGGACCTACAACGACTCAAGACCCTGACAACGCTGGCGCTCCTCCATCAGCTTGATATTCTTCAGGGGTGTTAGTTCTCAATTTCAACCCTTTTGGTCGTTCAATGACAAAGGGGGGGAAATTTGAGTTAGTCTTCAAGCGGGTCTATCTTATATGGGTGTTTTTTTGCTAAGTTACAACTCTCGTTCTTCTGATGACTTTGCTGGATCGAGTTGTAATCTTAAACTCTATGGTGACCTGATAGTTTTGATGTGTTCTTCTGCATGCTTAGTCCTCTTTAAATGTTAATGCATGCATGCTGAATGACATCAGTCACCATATTTCATCATGCATTTAAAATTCTTCATATTATATATCAAATGCGTGTATGAATTACAAGATATAGGGGGAGATATCCATGATTATACTCTTCAAGTGTGCATTGCTTCAAAAGCAAATTCCTCACTATGCACATCTTCACCGGGAGTTCTTCTATATCTTGCAATCAAATTCCTCAATATCAGTATTTACACTTCACATGTTTATCCCCGTTGAAAACTTAACCTATATTGTCATCAATGACCAAAAAGGGGGAGATTGTAAGTGCATCTAGTGCCCCTTAGTGATTTTGGTGTATTGAAGACTTATAGGTTAAGGGACTGATGCGTTTGTGAGTGTACACAGGTCTATAAGTCTATGAGGAGTTTGATATTTACAGAGAAAGTCGACCCTAAAATTGAAGTTCTTCAACTGAAGACTTTGGATTTCTGAAGACTCTCTGAAGACTTTGAAGATGAAGAAATTGGTGTGACCTTGAAGACTAGGCAATCATTCGAGGACCATGAAGCGTGAAGACTTTTGTTTTCGTAATTTCATTTTCTCTTTCTTGAGTCATAGGAAACACCGTACTATTAAAGGGGGTCGAGGAAATACTAAGGAAAAATTTCCATGTGATGCTCAACTCAAAATCCTACACCTACCAATCCCTTCGAGTGAAGCCATTGGAAATCTCATACAGTTCAATCATATTCTTCAGTGATAGAGACGAAGTTCTTCTGGTCTCTGAAGAATTTGTTTTGACTAAGGAGTTAGGAATTCACCAGTGTGAATTGCCTACATAGTGAGGAACATGATAACCCTAAGGAATTTGAGAGTCAAAATTCCGACCGTTGCTATGCTATGTGCAAACGATTCCAAAATATCTACCCACCTAACGGTCATATCAGACAAGGGCATTTATGTCTTATCATGTCGGGCTGCTCCCTAGGCTATAAATAGCCGCTCCCTTCAACCACTAGCTGATTGGCTGCTCCGAGAGAACCTGACACTTGTCATTTGAGAGCAACCCATCCTCCGAGGACTTTGAGTGAAAATCATCAAGTGAGGAAATCCCAAGCCCAACTCCTACAAACCCAAAGTGATTAAGCATCACTCAAGATATTGATCGTGCATGGATCCGACACTTGTTTCTTTTGAAGACTGTGCTTCTTCCAGACGGTTAGGCGTCAAGGTCTAGAGCATCCAAGAGGAATTGTGGATCGCCGAGTGACCAAGTTTGTGAAGGTTCGGAAGTCACCTGAAGACTTACCACGAGTGATTGGGCAAGGTCTGTGTGACCTTAGCTCAAGGAGAATACGGTGAGGACTGTGTGTCCGGGACTCTGTGTCCTCGAGTTTAAATACTCAGCCGCTCCAACCAGATGTACAACTGAGACAACAGTTGGAACTGGTCTACCAAATCATTGTCTTCACCGAGCTAACTGGTTCTATCTCCTCAACTCTTTCATTTCCACATGTATGTTTTTGTGTGCCTGTTCATATCTGTTTGAAGACATTGACTGAAGACATTCTCAATTTCCTCAGTTCTATTTCTTCAGTCTATCCGTCTTCTTCCTTGTGTTATCCTGTGTTTACGCTTTCTGTACTATGTGCTTGTCTTCATTTCATCATGATGACTATGCTTATGTTCTGTTATGTTCCTTTCTGAGTACTTATTCCGCTGCAAGTAGTTCTTCATTTAGGAATTTCCTCACCAGCAAATTCCTCAGTGAAGAATTCATAAAAATCGCCTATTCACCCCCTCTAGTCGATATAACGCACTTTCAGGTAGAAACTTGTGCTTTGGGTAACTTTGGTGGGGGGCTCGAGTCCGTATTCCTCGGCCGCGAGGACCTCGGTCCATCTGTCTGCGAGCAGATCTTGATTAGCTTGGAGCTGCTGCTGCTTCTTTTTCAGGCTTCTTGCAGTGGCTATAAGCCTGCGTTTAAAGTGCAACTGCTCTATGTGATCCTTAGGTACGCCGAATTCATTGTCGACGAGGCTCACCTCGTCTTTGGAGGGAGGCATATAGTTGTCATCCTCCAAGTATCCGTCCGTCGCCTGTTCCTCTGGGCTGACCTGCCCATGCTCCTGTTTGGCCTATTCAAAGGTAGGCTTATCAGGATTATATTCCTCTTCGGCACCATCTGGATTGTTTTCTTCTCCTGTGCCGGTATTGCTGTGGCGGGGCTTAGAGCGGCACCGATGACGCCCATGCTTTGATTTCTTCCCTGACGGGTTATCTTCTTTTGCCTCATCGCCATTGTTTTCTTTGGGGGTGTCCACCATATATATATATATAATATGAAGAGGTGGTTGTCCAGCGCCCTGTGGGGAGTGGTTCTTGTTCTTCTCCTGCGTTGTCGTCTATACCGTCGATGTCTTCGGAGTCGAAGTCAAGCACGTCGGTCAAATCATCGACAGTGGCTATTAAGTGGGTGGTGGGTGGGTAACGAATTTCTTCGTCGCCTGCTTCCCAATCGAGTCGGACATAGTTCGGCCAGGAATCTCCTAACAGAGAGAGAGACCTTATTGAATTTAGCACATCTCCAAAGGGGGAGTGCTGAATGATATCCGCGGTGGTGAACTCCATGACTATAGCCCAATCGGACTCGGTGGGCCCGGGCGCGCGGGGTTCGGAACCCACACCTAGACACGAGTTCGGGGGTCCGATGACGCAGATTCCCTTAACAGCGGAATATGTGTTCGGCTCTAACACCGAGGAGGATGCGGCCTCCGTGGAAGGGTCCATGCACCCATCCTTGGACGATGCGATCTTTCCCGGATTTAGGTCAGGAGCAGCTGCAGGGGCGACATCCCGAATACTGTCCGATACCAGATTTAAGTCGTGCTTGTCGTGACTGCTCGGCGCTCCTGATGTAGGCCTGAATCCGTCGAAGATCAAGTATCCGCGGATATCGGCCGTGTAATTCAAGTTTCCGAACCTGACCTGATGGCCAGGGGCGTAGCTGTCGATCTGCTCCAGATGGCCAAGCGAGTTGGCCCGCAGAGCAAAGCCGCCGAACACGAAGATCTGTCCGGGGAGAAAAGTCTCGCCCTGGACTACGTTCTTGATGGTTGAGGGAGCCATCAAGCCTTACAGCAATGACACAGAGGAACTCTCAATGAAAGCACCAATGTCGGTGTCAAAACCGTCGGATCTCGGGTAGGGGGTCCCGAACTGTGCATCTAGGGCTAATGGTAACAGGAGACTGGGGACATGATGTTTACCCAGGTTCGGGCCCTCTCGATGGAGGTAATACCCTACTTCCTGCTTGATTGATCTTGATGATATGAGTATTACAAGAGTTGATCTACCACGAGATCGTAGAGGCTAAACCCTATAAGCTAGCCTATGATTATGATTGTTCTTGTCCAACGGACTAAACCCTCTGGTTTATATAGACACCGGAGGGGGATAGGGTTACACAGAGTCAGTTACAGAGAAGGAGATCTATCATCCGAATCGCCAAGCTTGCCTTCCACGCAAAGGAGAGTCCCATCCGGACACGGGACGAAGTCTTCAATCTTGTATCTTCATAGTCCAATAGTCCGGCCAAAGCATATAGTCCGGCTGTCCAGATACCCCCTTATCCAGGGCTCCCTCAGCGAGGTGAGGGGGAGATGTGCCCGAGGCATCACCCTTATCCACTCGGGGCAGCGCGGGCGAGCTAGTAGGACCGGGACGACTCAGACGGGCGCCCGGTCGGCTGTACAGGAGAGGGAGGCGACCGGTGAGGGGGAGTGGGCTGGATGGGCTTGCTCATATGGGACGAAGCCCGGGGGGTTAGGTCCAGAGGGGCAGGGGCATCTTTTTCCCTTTTAACTAGTTTTGCATTTTCTCTAAAAAAACTAGTTTTGCATTTTCTTTCTTTTTGAAACTTCTGTTTTCCAAAACTTTTTAAAACCAGAACAGTTTTATAAATTATAAAACTTACACCTAAAATATCATTAAGTTTTAGGCTACTATCACAATTAGTTTAGCATTTAAATAAAACATGTTAGCATTTTTACAAATTTAATAACATTTAAAACATTGTTTTAACCCAATTTAATTGGTTTAGACCATCTAAACACCTTGCAAAAATGTTGCTTCAGCACCAGTATTAACAAATGATATTTTTTCACAAGATGAATATTTTAGTTTTCATATTTGAGCAATTTAGAATTTCACTTATGTTTTGAATTTGAATTGGAGTTATTTTTTTACCTATAGGCAGTTAGGCTTATCTAACAGGGTGACATGGCATCATTAGGATAGGATTACTGTAGCATGGTCCTCGGGGTGTTACATAAAGCCAGACTAGTGGCAAAAGGGTATAGTCAAACATACGAAGTGGATTACGATATCGTTAAGACTTTTGCCCCAATGGCTAAGATGAATACTATTAGAACCCTAATCTGAGTAGCAGCAAATTATAAGTGGAATCTTTTTCAGATGGATGTTAAGAATGCTTTTCTACATGGTGACTTGCAAGAGGAAGTATATATGGAAATCCCACAGGGGTTGAATAGTAAGGAGACATAGGGTAAGGTGTGCAGACTGAAAAAAATCATTATATGGACTCAAGCAATCACCAATGGCCTGGTTTGGGAAGTTTCACAAGGAGATCCGCTCACTTGGCTATCAACAAAGCAATGCTGATCATACACTGTTTTTCAGGAGTAATCATGGAAAACATACAATTCTTGTGGTTTATGTTGATGACATTGTTATTATAGGTAATGATGATGAGGAGATAAGAAGGTTGAAAAAAAATGTTAGCAAAACATTTGAGGTAAAAGATCTTTGGCATATTCATCACAAGGTATATATCTCTCACAGCGGAAATATGTTCTTAATTTACTTGTTGAGACTTGAATGCTCCACTCTATACCTGCCTCTACACCAATTGAGGCAAACCATTGAATTAAGGCAGATATGGGTGATCCTATTGATAAAGGTCAATATCAACGGCTAGTAGGGAGGCTAATCTATTTGTCTCATACTAGGCCAGATATTGCATATGCTGTGAGTATTGTGAGCAGATATATGCATGACCAAAGATCTACTCATTTAAATGCTGCATAAAGAATCTTGAGATACCTAAAGGGATGCCCTGGGAAAGGAATTCTATTCTCAAATTGTGGACATCTTAGTATAGAGGGTTACACAGATGCTGACTGGGCTGGGTGTCTAGATGATAGAAGGTCCAGTTTTGGCTACTTCATCTTTGTTGGAGGAAATTTGGTTAGCTGGAGGAGCAAAAAACAAAGTGTAGTGGCCAGGTCTACTACTGAAGCAGAGTTACGGTCCATGGTCTCTGGAATATGTGAATTAGTATGGCTATGCTTACTACTTACTGAATTGCAATTGTGCAAAAGGGGCCCTGATACTTCTCCATCGTATCTACTTTTCCAAACACTTTTGCCCTTGTTTTGGACTCTAACTTGCATGATTGTAATGGAACTAACACGGACTGACGCTGTTTTCAGCATAATTGCCATGGTGTTATTCTTGTGCAGAAACAAAAGTTCTCAGAATGACCTGAAACTCCACGGAGAATATTTTTGAAATTAATAAAAAATAATGGCGAAATAATCAAGGCCAAGGGGCCACACCCTGCGCATGAGGGTGGGGGCACGCCCTACCCCCTGGGCGCGCCCCCTGCCTCGTGGGCCCCCTGGTGCTCCACCGACCTCAACTCCAACTCTATATATTCATGTTCAGGGAGAAAAAAAGCAGAGAGAAGGATTCATCGCATTTTATGATACAGAGCCGCCGCCAAGCCCTAATCTCTCTCGGGAGGGCTGATCTGGAGTTCGTTTGGGGCTCCGGAGAGGGGAATCCATCGCCATCGTCATCATCAACCATCCTCCATCACCAATTTCATGATGCTCACCGCCGTGCATGAGTAATTCCATCATAGGCTTGCTGGATGGTGATGGGTTGGATGATATTTACCATGTAATTGAGTTAATTATGTTAGGGTTTCATCCCTACTATCCATTATGTTCTGAGATTGATGTTGCTATGACTTTTCTATGCTTAATGCTTGTCACTAGGGCCCGAGTGCCATGATTTCAGATCTGAACCTATTATGTTTTCATGAATATATGTGAGTTCTTGATCCTATCTTGCAAGTCTATAGTCACCTACTATGTGTTATGATCTGGCAACCCCGAAGTGACAATAATCGGGACCACTCCCGGTGATGACCGTAGTTTGAGGAGTTCATGTATTCACTAAGTGTTAATGCTTTGTTCTGGTACTCTATTAAAAGGAGGCCTTAATATCCCTTAGTTTCCACCAGGACCCCGCTGCCAAAGAAGGGTAGGACAAAAGATGTCAGGCAAGTTCTTTTCCATAAGCACGTATGACTATATTCGGAATACATGCCTACATTACATTGATGAACTGGATCTAGTTCCGTGTCACCCGATGTTATAAAGATTGCATGAGGAATCACATCCGACATAATTATTCATCACTGATCCAATGCCTACGAGCTTTTCACATATTGCTCTTTGCTTAGTTACTTTACCGTTTCCACTGTTACAATTACTACAAAACTACTACTATTACTTTTGCCACCGTTACCGTTACTTCCATACTACTTTGCTACTAAATACTTTGCTGCAGATATTAAGTTATCCAGGTGTGGTTGAATTGACAACTCAACTGCTAATACTTGAGAATATTCTTTTGCTCCCCTTGTGTCGAATCAATAAATTTGGGTTCAATACTCCACCCTCGAAAATTGTTGCGATCCCCTATACTTGTGGGTCATCAAGACTATTTTCTAGCGCCGTTGCCGGGAGCATAGCTCTATTATTTGAGTCACTTGGGATTTATATCTGCTGATCACAATGAGGAACTTGAAAGACGAAAAAACTAAGATTTTTCCCTCAACTACGAGGGGAGGTAAGGAACTGCCATCTAGCTCTGCACTTGATTCTCCTTCTGTTTTGAGTAGACTTGCGATCGACACCTAAACCTGCTTCTGCTATTAATTCTGATATGTCGCATGTTATTGATCATGCGACTTCTGCTATGCATGATACTTATGATGAAACTACTTCTATGCTTGATAATACTGTGCCACTCGGTGAATTTCTTGATGAACAACTTGCTAGGTCTAGAGAGAATGAAATTATTGAAACTGATAATACTAATGAAAGTGATGATGAAGATTCTCCCCCTAGATATGAATTGCGTGTTGTTCCCGAGGGTTATGTTATGGATGAAGAAACTGCTAGAGATTTTCTTACTTGCAATGATAGATCTGATCTTCAGAAAGTATTAGCTAAGCTGAGAGAAAAGTATCTAAATACTAGAATGAAATATGACCCTGCTTTTGCTACTTCACCTATGTTTATTACTGATAAGGATTATGATTTCTCTGTCGATCCTGAGATAATTACTTTGGTTGAATCTGATCCTTTTTATGGCTATGAATCTGAAACTGTTGTGGCACATCTTACTAAATTGAATGATATAGCCACCCTATTCGCTAATGATGAGAAAACTCGTTATTACTATATCCTTAAATTATTTCCGTTCTCATTAAAGGGTGATGCTAAAACTTGGTTTAATTCTCTTGATCCTGGTTGTGTGCGTAGTCCCCATGATATGATTTATTACTTCTCTGCTAAATATTTCCCCGCTCATAAGAAACAAGCTGCTTTAAGGGAAATATATAATTTTGTGCAAATTGAAGAAGAGAGTCTCCCACAAGCTTGGGGGAGGCTTCTCCGATTACTTAATGCTTTGCCAGATCATCCTCTCAAGAAAAATGAAATACTTGGCATCTTTTATTATGGACTAACCGATGCTTCCAGAGACCACCTGGATAGTTGTGCTGGTTGTGTATTCAGGGAAAGAACTGTTGATCAAGCTGAATTGTTATTGAATAATATGTTGACTAATGAAAACAATTGGACACTTCCTGAACCAACTCCTAAGCCAACTCCGAAGAAAAGGGGTGTTCTATTTCTTAGTCCTGAAGATATGCAAGAGGCAAAGAAATCTATGATAGAAAAGGGCATTGAAGCTAGAGATGTTAAGAATTTACCGCCTATTAAAGAAATACATGGTCTTGATAACCCGACACATGTAGTAAAGGTAAATTCTCTCTATAGATTTGATGAAGGTGATATTCCTCGTTATAAGTCTGCTAGTCAATGCTTGGATGAGTTCGATAATTTTATTGTTAAACAAGAAAACTTCAATGCTTATGTTGGTAGACAATTGAACCATAATGCTTACACGATTGAACACTTGAGTGATTATATTTCTAGAGTTAAAGGTGAACTTAAACTTATTAGTAAACATGCTTCTATGGTTACCACTCAAGTAGAACAAGTGCTTAAAGCTCAAAATGATTTGCTCAATGAATTAAATGATAAGAAAAATGATAATGTTGTTAGAGTTATGACTAGAGGTGGTAGAATGACTCAAGAACCTTTGTATCCTGAGGGCCACCCTAAGAGAATTTGGCAAGATTCTCAGAGAAAAAGTGTTGATGCACCTAGTCCTTCTAAAAAGAAGAAAAAGAAAAATGATAGGACTTTGCATTCTTCTAGTGAACCTGTTGTTGACACACCTGAGAATCCTAATGATATTTCTATTTCTGATGCTGAAACACAATCCGGTAATGAACATGAACCTAGTGATAATGTTAATGATGATGTTCATGTTGATGCTCAACCCAGCAATAATAAATATGTAGAAATTGAACCTGCTGTTGACCTTGATAACCCACAATCAAAGAATCAACGTTATGATAAGAGAGACTTCATTGCTAGGAAGCACGATAAAGAAAGAGAACCATGGGTTCAAAAACCCATGCCTTTTCCTCCTAAACCATCTAAGAAAAACGATGATGAGGATTTTGAGCGTTTTGCTGAAATGATTAGACCTATCTTTTTACGTATGGGTTTGACTGATATGCTTAAAATGAATCCTTATGCTAAGTATATGAAGGACATTGTTACAAATAAAAGAAAGATACCGGAAACTGAAATCTCCACCATGCTTGCTAATTATACTTTTAAGGGTGGAATACCTAAGAAACTTGGAGATCGATGAGTACCAACTATACCATGCTCCATTAAAAGAAACTATGTTAAAATTGCTTTTTGTGATCTTGGAGATGGTGTTAGTGTTATGCCTCTCTCTTTATATCGTAGACTTGAATTGAATAAGTTGACACCTACTGAAATATCTTTGCAAATGGCCGATAAGTCAACCGCTATACCTGTCGGTATTTGTGAGGATGTTCGTGTTGTGGTTGCAAACGTTACTATCTTAACGGACATTGTTATTCTTGATATTGTCAAGGACGATAGTATGTCGATTATCCTTGGTAGAACCTTTTTGAATACTGCAGGGGCTGTTATTGATTGCAACAAAGGCAATGTCACTTTTCATGTTAATGGTAATGAGCATACGATACACTTTCCGAGGAAACAACCTCAAGTCCACAGTATAAATTCTATTGGAAAGATTCCAACGATTACTATTGGAGGTTTTGAATTTTCTATTCCTACTGTCAAGAAGAAATATGATATTATTATTATTGGGGATGTACATATCCCTGTTGAGGTAACCTAGTGCTATTCGAAAATTCTCCGGTTTCATGCGATTCAGAACGAGTTTGTTAACAAGACTTGATCAACCTTGTTAGTGGATTCCTTTTGATGAGCGTGAGATGGATGAAGTTAGAAAGCACAACACTCTGTACCCTCCTTTTACTTTCTATTATTTAGATTAAATGAAGACAAACTAGTATTTTCTGTTTGTTCTCTGATTTATCCATGCAATAAAAAATACCCCGAAAATAGAAGTTCTCCAAATGTCTTGAAATTGAAATATGATTTTTTCTAGAATATTTAAGAATTATTGGCACTAAGAACACACCAGAGGGGGCAACCACCTGGCCATGAGGGTCCAAGGCGCACCCACCCTCCTGGGGCGTGCCCCCTGCCTCGTGGGCCCCTGGTGGCCCCGTTCCTCTTATTCCAGCACCCACACAGTCCTTCTTCCTCCCAAAAAATCACCAACCAGCTCAAGCACGAGTTCTAGCTCATCTTGCTGCCATTTTCGATCTCCTTTCTCAAAGCTTCATTCGCAAAACTGCTTTGGGGGATTGTTCTTCGGTATGTGACACCTCCAATGGTCCAATTAGTTTTTGTTCTAGTGCTTTATTCATTGCAATTTTTTGCTGCTAAGGTGACCCTGTTCTTGAGCTTGCATGTCAAATTTATTTGGTCCCAAGTAGTTCTAATGCATGATGTAGGTTCTAGGCACTTATGGGAGTAGTTGCTATCAATTTTGTTGAGTTTGGTTCACTTTTATTTTGAGTTACTAAAAATTTCAGAAATTTTCAGAAAATGATGAAGAGATTTTTGAGGGGCTCTTCGAGCCGAAGCTCAAAGAATAAGCATAGTGAAGATGATAAAAATCCCAAATATAATCTCCCTCGCACTGCGGAAGTTCGGCTGTGTGAATGGCCTTGTGATGAGTTCTTGAGAGCAGCCGGGATTCATGATGATTTTTATTATCTGGCTGAGAATGCAGGCCTCACCGACTAGCTCGATCAGTATCTCCTACTCACTAAGATTTTTTGCAAATTTTTTACTTTCATGCTAGGAAATCACCACCTTCAGTGGAGTTTCATTTATATGATGAGATTAAGGAGATGTCACTATATGATTTTTGTGGGGTTTGCAAGATACCTTTTGTGGGAAGCATAGAGGAACCACATCGTAGTGATGTGGATGGATTTATTGATATGATCACTGTAGGGGAGACGAGGAAGGTTTCCGGTGCAAGAATTACTAGCATACACTTTCCTGTTCTACATTTTTGCAATATTTTCTAGTAGATGTTTAATTGGTCGCGTGAACAGTGGAAATCTTAGTGCCCTTGATATTGTTATTTTGCGCCATGCTTTGTTTTGTGATACAACTCTCAATTTAGGCGATGTTATTGCCAAGCGATTAAGTTTGAACCGTACAAAGGGCCCCATATTTGGAGTCATCTTTGCTTCACGCCTTGCTAAACACTTTAAGATACCTATTAGGCATTATGAGAAAGAGGAAAAGTTGATGCCCCCTATTTTTCTAGATTATAAGAGTATGGTAGCACATGAATTTATTGTTAAAAATAAGAAGATGATGCTCAAGTATAAGTTGATATTTAATAAAACTCACAGTGAAACTATTGTCGTGCATGCACCCTCTTTGTTTAAAATACATTCAGGCACATACTAGATCTTGCCAGAGGCCGTTTACGCATACTGGATCTTGACACCAGCTCCAGAGCCTGAGCCAGAACCACCACTTGACCCTTATCGATAGTTTGTTTATCTGTTGGATCCGGAGGAGATCGCCAACTAGTGGTACCCAGAAGACACTCCCCCGCACACCGGAGAAGGCAGCATTGATCCATGGGCATAGACTAACTTAGGCCAAAAGCCTAAGCTTGGGGGAGTATGTATTTCTCACTGACATTACGTTCATGTTCACACACTCATGCTAGTTATCGGTGCTCATACTTTTTCTTTGTACTATCCATGCTAGTTTATTTTATTTTCTAAGGTTTCTTCTTGTGTTTGAAAAACCTTAAGAAAAAAAAAGTTATAGCTTTTAGCTAGTTTAATTTCCATGCCTGTAGTAGTAGTAATTAAAAGAAAACTCAAAAAGATTTCTCGTTCTTATTTTGCCTGTTGGGAGCTTTCCCGTGTAAATAGTTTTATTTCTCTTCTTTTCTTTGGGGGTCGAGAGGAGAAGACCATGATGAAAATGTTGAAGTGGCTCTTTTATGCATTATTATTGATTTAACCAAGAGCCCATATTACCTTGTCTTCTCCCTTGAATTGAATGCTTGCAGATTCCAGCTTAGTCCAATGCACGTGCACTATTATTATTATCCACACTGTTCGGTCGTGAAGTGAAAGGCAATAATGACGATATATGATGAAATGATTGAGATGAGAGAAGCTGGTATGAACTCGACCTATCTTTTTTTGTAAATATGATTAGTTCATCGTTCTTGATTATGCCTATTATGAATAAACATGTTTGCAATGACAATTAGAGATTATAGTTGCTCATGCCATGCTTAATTAGCTTTGAGTTTATAATGGTTTACCTTGCATGCCAACATGCTATCAAAATGGTTGTGATGTGGCATGATAGGGTGGTATCCTCCTTTGAATGATTCGAGTGGCTTGACTTGGCACATGTTCACACATGTAGTTGAAACAAACTCAACATAGCCTCCACGATATTTATGTTCATGGTGGATTATATCGTACTCATGCTTGCACTCAGTGTTGATTAATTTTAATGCATGTTCATGACTGTTGTTGCTCTCTAGTTGGTCGCTTCCCAGTCTTTTTCTAGCCTTCACTTGTACTAAGAGGGAATACTGCTTGTGCATCCACTTCCATAAACCCCAAAGCTATTCCATATGAGTCCACCATACCTTCCTATATGCGGTATCTACCTGCCGTTCCAAGTAAATTTGTATGTGCCAAACTCTAAACCTTCAAATGAAATTCTGTTTTGTATGCTCGAAGCGCTCATGTATCAACTAGTGTTGTCTATATCTTCCATGCTAGGTGGGTTATTCTCACGAGGAGTGGACTCCGCTCCTCAGTCATGAGAAAATGGCCTACAACTGGGATGCCCAGTCCCATGCTCAAATCAAATCAAAATAATTGCCAGCAAAACTCCCCCAGGATTGTTGTTCGTTGGAGGCACCCGGTGTTTCGGGCAAGCCATGGATTGATGATTGTTGGTGGTGGGGGAGTATAAACTTTACCATTCTATTTTGGAACCGCCTATAATGTGTGTAGCATGGAAGATATCAAGATCTCTTTGTTGTTATGTTGACATTGAAAGTATGACACCCAAAATATTATTTATCTCTGTTTCAAAACTCGAGCTCTGGCACCTCTACAAATCCCTGCTTCCCTCTGCGAAGGGCCTATTATTTACTTTTATGTTGAGTCATCATCCTCTTATTAAAAAGCACCAGTTCAAGAAAACCGCTGTCATTTGCATCCATTACTATTAATTTATATTGAGTATGACTATGACATGACATCTTTTACCATGAATTACAATGTTTAATCAGTCCTTGATCTTCAGAGGTGCTCTGCATTTATGTTTTGCGGTCTCAGAAAGGGCTAGCGAGATACCATCTTGTTGTATCATATTATGATTGTTTTGAGAAAGTGTTGTCATCTGAGATTTATTATTATTGCTCGCTAGTTGATTATGCCATTGATATGAGTAAACATGAGACCTAAGTGTTATTGTGAATATGGTTAGTTCATAATCTTTGCTGAAAACTTGAATGCTGGCTTTACATATTTGCACCAACAACAGCAAACAGAGTTTGTAACAGTTTTTCTTTATCACTTTCAATTTGTTAACTGAATTGCTTGAGGACAAGAAAAGGTTTAAGCTTGGGGAAGTTGATACGCCTCCATCGTATCTACTTTTCCAAACACTTTTGCCCTTGTTTTGGACTCTAACTTGCATGATTTGAATGGAACTAACCCGGACTGACGCTATTTTCAGCAGAATTGCCATGGTGTTATTTTTGGGCAGAAATAAAAGTTCTCGGAATGACCTGAAACTCCACGGAGAATATTTTTGGAATTAATAAAAATACTGGCAAAAGAATCAAGGCCAGGGGGGCCACACCCTGTCCACGAGGGTGGCGGGCGTGCCCTACCCCCTGGATGCGCCGCCTGCCTCATGGGCCCCCTGGTGCTCCACTGACCTCAACTCCAACTCTATATATTCACGTTCGGGGACAAAAAATATCAGAGAGAAGGATTCATCGCGTTTTACAATACGGAGCCGCCACCAAGCCCTAATCTCTCTCGGGAGGGCTTATCTGGAGTCCGTTCGGGGCTCCGGAGAGGGGAAACCGTCGCCGTCATCATCATCAACCATTCTCCATCACCAATTTCATGATGCTCACCGCGTGCGTGAGTAATACCATCGTAGGTTTGCTAGACGGTGATGGGTTGGATGATATTTACCATGTAATCGAGTTAGTTTTGTTAGGGTTTGATCCCTAGTATCCATTATGTTCTGAGATTGATGTTGCTATGACTTTGCTATGCTTAATGCTTGTCACTAGGGCCCGAGTGCCATGATTTCAGATCTGAACCTATTATGTTTTCATGAATATATGTGAGTTCTTGATCCTATCTTGCAAGTCTATAGTCACGTACTATGCGTTATGATCCGGCAACCCCGAAGTGACAATAATCGGGACCACTCTCAGTGATGACCGTAGTTTGAGGAGTTCATGTATTTACTAAGAGTTAATGCTTTGTTCTGGTACTCTATTAAAAGGAGGCCTTAATATCCCTTAGTTTCCACTAGGACCCCGCTGCCACGGCAGGGTAGGACAAAAGATATCATGCAAGTTCTTTTCCATAAGCACGTATGACTATATTTGGAACACATGCCTACATTACATTGATAAACTGGAGCTAGTTCGGTGTCACCCTATGTTATAACTATTGCATGAGGAATTGCATCTGACATAATTATCCATCACTGATCCAATGCCTGCGAGCTTTTCACATATTGCTCTTTGCTTAGTCACTTTAACGTTGCCACTGTTACAATCACTACAAAACTTTTGATGTTACTTTTGCCACTGTTACCGTTACTTCCATACTACTTTGCTACTAAATACTTTGCTTCAGATATTAAGTTATCCAGGTGTGGTTGAATTGACAGCTCAACTGCTAATACTTGAGAATATTCTTTGGCTCCCCTTGTGTCGAATCAATAAGTTTGGGTACTCTACCCTCGAAAACTGTTGCGATCCCCTATACTTGTTGGTTATCAGGCCCTCTTTGGATCTACTGTGATAATCAAGCCACAATAAATATAGTATATAATCCAATCCAGCATAATAGGACGAAACATATTGAAATAGATAGGCATTTCATCAAAGACAAGCTAGATGAGGGAACTCTTCAGGTTAGCTTTGTCAGCTGAGGTGATCAGCTTGCCGATGTATTAACCAAAGGTAGTAGTGTTGTAAATTATATGAAATTATGTAACAAGATGGTGCTCATAGACATATTTGCCCCATCTTGAGGGGGAGTGTTGAGAGGACCTACTAGTGACATGAACAAGAATAGAGGGACGAAGATGTAAAACCCACCTTGTATATACTACTCTCGTGGAGGAATGGAAGGATAAGATTTATCCCCAATCTTCTAGACTTCTCTCCCCTTCTTGCTTGAGTTCATCAGAGCTAAGCAATAGAGAAACATAGTAGAACTCTATTAACCATGGTCTTCCTTAAATCTGGTTAATAATAAGTTATCTGAAGTCTACAAATTTGGGATCTGATCGTGTCATGCTCCACACTGATTTTTTTCCACATGCTTTATGTATTGATCTCCTGAATTAACGAGTTGTTTGGTATAGTTTATTCAAACTTGAGTGATGCCTTGAAAGATTATGTCCTAGTGAACATAAGAGGGGACCTGGTTTGAACCACTGGGTGTTTGATGATCTAGAAACTACTGTTTTCATTCCTATTTACATGTGTATTTGCTTGGTAGAAATTATGGAGATATGTCTAGAAACTCGAGTGATGCCTTGCAAGATTATGTCCTAGTGAACATAAGAGGGGACCTGGTTTGAACCACTGGGTGTTTGATGATCTAGAAACTACTGTTTTCATTCCTATTTACATGTGTATTTGCTTGGTAGAAATTATGGAGATATGCACTTTAATTGCTCCAATAGAAAATTTAGTAGTTTGTTTTCTAATTAGTTTTCCTACCTGCAGGATTACCCTATCTTTAATTTTATCAATGATCTATCTCGTATACCAACTCATAAACCTCAAGACTCGGCACATAACATGCAGCTATTCAAGTCATTGGACTTAGCTCCTGTTTCTTCAATGTTGCTTCACCACATGCCAACCACCAAAGGAATCTAAACTCCTGACAAGGTAAATTTGTATTATCTTATAATGTTTGTAGTTTAATCCATTTAGGCTTAAGCCTTATTATGTCTTTTCATATTAACGAGGGATGATTCTTTTCAACTTTCTAAAGATTCAAATTCTCCTAATAGTGTCATAACTCGATTAGGGAGCATCGTTAGGATGATCAAATGCAAAAACATTGTTCCAAGAACTGTAGTTTCACTTGTCACCTAAATGATGCACCTATTGATTCTTCTGTTGACAGATCAAACTCTACAAGTAAATTTCTCAAAAGAATCCAGTTGGTGGTCGTGCAGAATGTGATACGAATCACAGTACTGATGGTGAAGAAGATCTTTCTAGAGATCAGGAGTGCACATAACTAGAAGACATCCTCCTTGATCACATTACTCCAGACAAAATGGATTTATCACAACCAGGAAGAATTGTTCATGAAAACCAACTGCCTAAACAACATGAGGATGGATTCGCGGTATATGATGGGGATTACATGATTACACATGAATCAAGTAGTTATATGCTGAGATTAGCCCCAACATTTCCGGCAGAGAAAGAGTTAGTGAATGAGATATTAAATGCTGATAATACATTTTCTGGGAAATCCTAGTCGACCGACGAGTCAAGTGGCTGTTATATTAAGAATGATGCACATGATCCTCACCTTTACTGGGATGGAGCAGTTGAAGGGTCCGCACCAGATTATACCCCCCAAACTGCTCCCTGGTGCTTGTCAAAGTCAGTTGGTGTCAAATGATCAAATCTGTGATGCCCTCAAAGAACCTAGTGAATATTTGCCAATTTACCAAAGTGTATGTATACTTCTAACTTCTTGCTGTTATGCAAAAATTCAGATACATTAAACATATTGGCTTACAATAAATAATAGCCGCATGCTTATTTATCTAACTAGATATAGTAGTGATTATGTATATTAAATGTTGCAACTTACAAGCTTGAGAAATTGTAACAAAAACCATTTAGGAGATCCTAGTGCCATTATGAGTTTATGACAATCTATTGTTAATATACTAACAACTTACAAGTAGGTCTTAGCTCTCTGCACTCTTGCAGCCATTTTCTAATAATATAGAAATGAATTCAATCTTGCATGTATTGCCTATTGTTGGTTACTTTTACTACCTATAACTAATCTGACTGAAGTGTCAATGTTCTCATCATAGCAAAATAACTTATTTTCTTGTTCTGGCAGGCCTTGTCACAACATATGCATGTTATGAGTAGGCGTTGCCTTTTCAACGAAAACGATGGAGTTGCCAATAAAGCAGGCGTTGTAGTTGCAAGAAGTCAAAATGATTGAAAATTTAAGGCCACTTGTACCCTTTCCTCTGATTTTCATCAACTACTATACTACAAGATTAATGCAAACATGAAATAAAGTTTGAATATTAGTTATTTATAAATGTGTTGGTGTTGTTTATTAGCACTTGAGATCTGAGATGCAGGCGTATAGAGTTATCATGTTGTAGCTGGTGATCCAAGTTGCACACGATACTTTAGATAAAATTGTTGCTCTAAGTATGCTTTTGATTCTATAAACTTCTAATTGACTCATTCTAATGCCCGAGATTCCATGTTGGCTTAGACATAACCCCATACTTGGTTGCCACGCCCTAGTAGCAACTTCTTGTGTTTTGGTCCTCGCACCTCGCTTCACACAAAAGGCTAGCTAGAGTTGCCATCTATGGAACCAGTTTATATTAAAGGAAATATGCCCTAGAGGCAATAATAAAGTTGTTATATATATTTCCTTATATCATGATAAATTTTTATTATTCATGCTAGAATTGTATTAACCGTGAACTTAGTACATGTGTGAATACATAGACAAAACAGATGGTCCCTAGTATGCCTCTACTAGACTAGCTCGTTAATCAAAGATGGTTATGTTTCCTAATCATAGACATGTGTTGTCATTTGATGAATAGGGTCACATCATTAGAGAATGATGTGATGGACATGACCCATCCATTAACTTAGCATAATGATCGTTGAAGTTTATTGCTACTACTTTCTTCATGACATATACATGTTCCTCGGACTATATGCAACTTCCGAATCCAGAGGAACACCTTGTGTGCTATCAAACATCACAACATAAATGGGCGATTATAAATATGCTCTACAGGTGTCTCCGAAGGTGTTTGTTGAGTTGGCATAGATCAAGATTAAGATTTGTCACTCCGTGTATCGGAGAGGTATCTCTGGGCCCTCTCGGTAATGCTCATCAATATAAGCCTTGGAAGCAATGTGATTAATGAGTTAGTAGCAGGATTAAGCATTATGGAACGAGTAAAGAGACTTGCCGGTAACAAGATTGAACTAGGTATGAAGATACCGACGATCGAATCTCGGGCAAGTAACATACCGATGACAAAGGGAACAGCGTATGTTGTTATGTAGTTTGACCGATAAAGATCTTCATAGAATATGTGGGAGCCAATATGAGCATCTAGGTTCCGCTATTGGTTATTGATCGGACATGTGTCTCGATCATCTCTACATAGTTCTCGAACCCATAGGGTCCGCACGCTTAACGTTTGATGACGATATGTATTACCAGTTAAGATCACGGACATGACGGGGAGTCTCTAAATGGTCGAGACATAAAGATTGATTTATTGGGTGGCTATATTTGGATATCAGAATGGTTCCGGTGAAGTTTTGGATAAAACCGGAGTGCTGGAGGGGTTACCGGAAACCCCCGGGGGATTAATGGGCCACCATGGGCCTTAGTGGAGAGAGAGCGGGGAGGCCAAGGCAGGCCACGCGCCGCCTCCCCTTGCAGTCAGAATTGGACAAGGAAGGGGGTGGCACCCTCTCTCCTCCCTCTCCCTTCCTTTCCCCCTCTCCCAGGAGGTGGACTCCTATTAGGACTTGGAGTCCTAGTAGGACTCCTCCCTCCCGACGCGCCCAACAAGGGCCAGTCGGCCCCCCCCTCCATCCTATATATACGGGGGAAGGGGGCACCCTAGAATATACAAGTTTCTATCCCAACCGTGTGCAGTGCCCCCCTCCACGGTTACGCACCTCGATCATACAGTTGTAGTGCTTAGGCGAAGCCCTGCACCGGTAGCATCGTCATCACCGTCGCCACGTTGTTGTGCTGAAGGAACTCACCCTCGTCCTCAACTGGATCAAGAGCACGATGGACGTCATCGAGCTGAAAGTGTACTGAACACAGAGGTTCCGTACGTTTAGTGCTTGATTGGTTGGATCGCAAAGAAGTTCGACTACATCAACCACGTTACTAAACGCTTCCGCTTTCGGTCTATGAGGGTACGTGGACACACTCTCCCCTCTCGTTGCTATGCATCACATAGATGATCTTGCATGATCGTAGGATTTTTTTCGAAATATAACCTTCCCCAACAGTGGTATCAGAGCCAGTTCTATGCATAGATGTGATATGCACGAGTAGAACACAAAGAGTTGTGGGAGATAATAGTCATACTGCTTACCACCAACGTCTTACTTTGATTCGGAGGTATTGTTGGATGAAGCGGCCCGGACCGACATTACATGACCGCGTTCAGGAGGCTGGTTCTACCGACGTGCTTAAGGACACAGGTGGCTGGCGGGTGTCAGTTTCTCCAACTTTAGTTGAGTCGAGTTTGAGTACGACCGGTTCTTGTTGAAGGTTAAAACATCACACTTGACGAAAAATCATTGTGGTTTTGATGCGTAGGTAAGAACAGTTCTTGCTAAAAGCCCGTAGCAGCCATGTAAAATTTGCAACAACAAAGTAGAGGATGTCTAACTTGTTTTTGCAGGGCATGTTGTGATGTGATATGGTCAAGACATGATGTGATATAATTTGTTGTATGAGATGATCATGTTTTGTTGAAGTTATCGGCAACTGGCATGAACCTTATGGTTGTATCTTTATTGCATAAGATGCAAGCGCCATATAATTGCTTTACTTTATTGCTATGCGATAGCAATAGTTGCAAAAGCAATAGTTGGCGAGACGATCATGTGACGACACATTGATACAGATCAAGATGATGGAGATCATAGCGTCATGCCGGTGACGATGGAAATCATGATGATACTTTGGAGATGGAGATCAAAGGCACAAGATGATGATGGCCATATCATGTCACATATTTTGATTGCATATGATGTTTATCTTTTATGCATCTTATTTTGCTTAGTACGACGGTAGCATTATGAGATGATCCCTTACTAAAATTTCAAGGTATAATTGTTCTCCCTGAGTATGCACCATTGCGATAGTTCTTCGTGCTGAGACACCACGTGATGATTGGGTGTGATAAGCTCTACGTTCACATACAATGGGTGCAAGACAGTTTTGCACGTGCGGAATACTCGGGTTAAACTTGATGAGCCTAGCATATGCAGATATGGCGTAGGAACACTGAGACCGAAAGGTCAAACGTTAATCATATAGTAGATATGATCAATGTAGAGATGTTCACCAATGAAAACTACTCCATCTCACATGATGATCGGACATGGTTAGTTGATTTGGATCATGTGATCATTTACATGACTAGAGGGATGTCTATCTAAGTGGGAGTTCTTAAGTAATATGATTAATTGAACTTCAATTTATCATGGACTTAGTCCTGGTAGTATTTTGCAAATTATGCTATTGTAGATCAATAGCTCGCGTCGTAGCTTCCCTATGTTTTTAATATGTTCGTAGAGAAAACTAAGTTGAAATATGATAGTAGCAATGATGCCGATTAGGTCCGTGATATGAGGATTATCCTCATTGCTACATAGAAGAATTATGTCCTTGATGAACCGCTAGGTGACAGACCTATTGCAGGATCAGATGCATACCTTATGAACATTTGGCTAGCTCAATATGATGACTACTTGACAGTTTACTGCGCCATGCTTTATGGCTTAGAATCGGTACTTGAAAGACGTTTTGAACGTCGTGGAGCACATGAGATGTTCCAAGAGTTGAAGTTAATATTTCAAGCAAATGCCCGAGTTGGGAGGTATGAAGTCTCCAACAAGTTCTACAGCTGCAAAATGGAGGAGAATAGTTCTGTCAGTGAACACATACTCAGAATGTTGGGTACCATAACCAATTGACTTAGCTGGGAGTTAATCTTCCCGATGATAGTGTCATTGACAGGGTTCTTCAATCACTGCACCAAGATATAAAGGCTTCGTGATGAACTATAATATGCAAGGGATGAACAAGACAATTCCCGAGATCTTCGCAATGCTAAAGGCTGCGGATGTAGAAATCAAGAAGGAGCATCAAGTGTTGATGGTCAACAAGACCACTAGTTTCAAGAAAAAAGGCAAAGGAAAGAAGGGGAACTTCAAGAAGAACGGCAAGCAAGTTGTTTGTCAAGAGAAGAAACCCAAGTATGGACCTAAGCCTGGAACTGAGTGATTCTACTGCAAAGGGACTGGTCACTGGAAGCAGAACTGCTCCAAGTATTTGGCGGATAAGAAGGATGGCAAAGTGAAAGGTATATTTGATATACATGTTATTGATGTGTACCTTCCTAATGCTCACAGTAGCGCCTAGGTATTTGATACTGGTTCTGTTGCTCATATTTGCAACTCGAAATAGGGGCTACGGATCAAGCAAAGATTGGCTAAGGATGAGGTGACGATGCATGTGGGAAATGGTTCCAAGGTTGATGTGATCACCGTCGGCACGCTACCTCTACATCAACCTTCGGGGTTAGTTTTAGACATGAATAGTTGTTATTTGGTGCAAGGCGTTAAGCATGAACATTGTTTGATGCGAGACAGTTATTCATCTAAAACAGAGAATAATTGTTGTTCTATTTGTATGAGTAATATTATTTATTGTCATGCACCTTGCTGAGTGGTCTATTTTTGTTAAATCTCCATCGTAGTGATACACATGTTCATAATATTGAAAGCCAAAAGATGCAAAGTTGATAATGATAGTGCAATTTATTTGTGGCACTGCCATTTAGGTCATATCGGTGTAAAGCGCATGAAGAAACTCCATGCAGATGGACTTTTGGAATCACTTGATTATGAATCATTTGATACTTGTGCACCGTGCCTTATGGGCAAGATGACTAAAACTCCGTTCTCCAGAACAATGGAATGAGCTAACGACTTATTAGAAATAATACATAATGATGTATGCGGTCCGATGAGTGTTGAGGCTCGTGGCGGGTATCGTTATTTTCTGACCTTCATAGATGATTTAAGCAGATATGGGTATATCTACTTAATGAAACACAAGTCTGAAACATTTGAAAAGTTCAAAGAATTTCATAGTGAAGTGGAGAATCATCGTAACAAGAAAATAAAGTTTCTACCATCTGATCATGGAGGAGAATATTTGAGTTACGAGTTTGGCCTTCATTTAATACAATGTGGAATAGTTTCATAGCTCACGCGACCTGGAACACCATAGCGTAATGGTGTGTCCGAATGTCATAACCGCACTTTATTAGATATGGTGCGATCTATGATGTCTGTTACCGATTTACCAATATCGTTTTGGGGTTATGCATTAGAGACAGCTGCATTCATGTTAAATAGGGCACCATCGAAATCCGTTGAGACGACACTGTGATTTGGCAGGAAACCCAAATTATCGTTTCTTAAATTTTGGGGCTGCGACGCTTATGTGAAAAAGTTTCAACATGATAAGCTCGAACCCAAATCAAAGAAATGTGTAGGATACCCAAAAAGAAATTGTTGGGTACACCTTCTATCACAGATCCGAAGGAAAGATATTCGTTGCTAAGAATGGATCCTTTCTAGAGAAGGAGTTTCTCTCGGAAGAAGTGAGTGGGAGGAAAGTAGAACTTGATAAGGTAATTGTATCTTCTACTGAATTGGAGAGTAGTTCATCACAGAAATTAGTTCCAGTGATTCCTACACCAATTAGTGAGGAAGCTAATGATGATGATCATGAAACTTCGGATCAAGTTACTACCGAACCTCGTAGGTCAACCAGAGTACGGTCCACACCAGAATGGTACGGTAATCCTATTCTGGAAGTCATGTTACTAGACCGTGATGAACCTACGAACTATGAGGAAGCGATAATGAGCCCAGATTCTGCGAAATGGCTTGAGGCCATGAAATGTGAGATGGGATCCATGTATGAGAACAAAGTGTGTACTTTGGTGGACTTGCCCAATGATCGGCAAGTGTCGGTGTCAAAACCGGCAGATCTCGGGCAGGGGGTCCTGATCTGTGCGTCTTAGGCTGATGGTAACACGAAGCAAGGGACACAATGTTTACCCAGGTTCAGGGCCTCTCGATGGAGGTAAAACCCTACTTCCTACTTGATTAATATTGAAGATATGTGTAGTACAAGAGTAGATCTACCACGAGATCGTAGAGGCTAAACCCTAAGAGCTAGCCTATGATGGTATGATTGTAATTGTGATCGGCCTTCTAAGGACCATCCTCTCCAGTTTATATAGACATCGGGGAGCTAGGGTTTACATGGAGTCGGTTACAAGGAAGAAATATAATATCCAGAATTCGAAGTCTTGAGTTTTGTATCTTGACGCTTCTACAGTCCGGACGATGAATATAGTCCGGCTGTTCGGATACCCCCTTATCCAGGACTCCCTCAGTAGCCCCTGAACCAGGATTCAATGACGATGAGTCCGGCGCGCAGTCTTGTCTTCGACATTGCAAGGCGGGTTCCTCCTCCGGATACTCCAAGTTATTATCAAACACGTAGGCCGTATCCGGATCTGCCAGATGATCTTTACATGGCATAGTAGGGAACATAACATAAATCCGTTATGCTGGCAATTTTTATACGTCGTTCCCTTGCATCGTGGCCTGGTCCAACATGGACTGGCGTCTCCTGCTCCACCTCGACTCGCATTGCGAGGCAGTTTTATTGGCACGTCCTACCAAAGCAGAGATCGTGTTCCTCTTAATACGGGATTTTCATCAATGTGGGCATATGTGACCCCACGGCGACCGTTGGTATGATTCCGTGTCTTTTAGATATGCCTCGAGCGGTCACACTAAGGACTCTTGGTATTCATCCTTTTTATAAAGGGGTCAAGGCCTACACCTCTTCTCCACCTCTCCTGCCCCTTCTCGCACCTCGAGCTCCAGCACTCAAGACCTAAGCTCCAACACCCCAGATCCCCTGTATGTCCGGATCCGAGGCAACAGGCCGGTGGGCGGCCTCCTCGATTCAAGAGGAGGACATTGCGAAGCTTAGGGAGGTCAGATACCTGACCGCCAATATCCACCACAGGCTTCCTGCTCCGGGGCAAGTTATCCCCATGCCGGAGCCCAACGAGAGCGTCGTGTTTGTCCCACACTTCCTCCGAGGCCTAGGCCTCACCCTCGACCCTTTTGTGAGGGGGATCATGTTCTACTATGGCTTGGATTTCCATGATCTGGCTCCACACGCCGTCCTCCATATCTCATCGTTCATTATCGTGTGCGAGGCCTTTCTCCACGTCAACCCACACTTCGGCTTATGGCTCAAGACCTTCAATGTGAAGCCAAAGATGATCGAGGGGCGACATGCAGAGTGTGGAGGGGCTATAATAAGCAAGAACTCCGATGCCCCATGGCCAGAGGGTTCCTTTCCGGAAGTATCCGATGTGTGGCAACGGAGGTGGGTTTATGTCACAGCTCCCAGAGGCACAAAGTGGGTAGCTGCCCTGAGTTCCGCTCGGGCCCTCCATCATAGTTAGTGTCTTGGACTGACGTAGGACGGAATTATGGGCCTACTGGCGATGTGCCAGAACTGCAGAATCGTATCCGGGAGCTTATTGAGAGGGACAAAAATCTTGTCAGCATAATGCAATTGATGCTAGTCCGGCAGATGTTGCCGTGCAAACGTCGACCTCTCCGGATGTGGGAGTTTAATCCGGAGGGTCCACAGACTATTAAGCACTTATTCGGCCTGAAGCTCGAAGGAATGTGTAAATTATTCTTCGGACCACAAGTAAAGTGTCTGGACACCACCGAGGATGCGGGCCTAAGCCGCAATCGCCTAGATGCCCAAGTAAGAAACTTTAAAGCCGGACACTTCATTTATATTTAACATAACTATTATTCTAACAATCCCTCCGCGGCCAGGAATGGCTCAACAAGGCAAAGAGAATCAGGTGTCCGGCACCACTTCCTGAAGGCTCGCCTGGTCCAACCATTGCAAAGATGCTGGACCGGGCGCTCAACAAAATCCCTTCAGGGAAAGGTGAAGGAAAGGGCAGTGAAGCTGAACTTCACGCACTGCGCATCCAGACCAGGGAAATCGCTAACCCTCCTATGGAGGATAGCCGGGAAGTGGAGGTCAAAGCCTCCTCCCCACGCGGGAGGAAGAGGGCCGCCTCCGAAGATTTAGATGCGGAGACGCCCAAGCAAGGGGAGAAAGCATCACCAAGGGGCTCTTCCGTGATGGGCGCCCTCACCACGTCATGCCCACCAACGGGCCAGCCCTGCACCAAGCCGTAAGTTATTCATTAATTCGAAGGTGTGATGTACTCCGAGATCCATAACCAGGACTTCGTATTTTGTAGTCCGGCGAGCAGTTCTTCTCAACAGAGTTCGTCTTCGGGGGACCTTCGTTCGGATATGATGGAGAGTGAGACTCCACCCACCTCTCCGCCTCATGAAGCGGGCGACACGGAGGTGTCGTCACGGAGGAGTCCGGATCTACCGAAGCCAGCAGCGAACACGTCAGTCACCCTGAGCCCGGAGCATTTGGCTCCCACGGGGGGCGATGAGAAGGGTGCGGCACAGTTCAGTGTCCGGCCGGACGTACTGACGGGCCTTCTGGAGCGAGACGCTCTCTCGGAGGAGCACCGCTCTTTATGAGCACGGTGCTCTCGAAGATATCTTCTGCCACCAGCGGTTTGAATGAGGCATTTACAAGCCTGCTCGAAGGCTTTGAGGTATGTAGTGAAAAATGTACAATTTTTTTTTGGTTATGAAGCGCGCGCTAGGTGTGCTCCCTATAGATAGTAGCCCCTGAGACTCTGGTTGCCCGCCATGGGTGGCAAATGGGGGATCATATACTAATGGCTGCGCCGTACATGTGTGCAGGTATACAAGGATCCTGCAGCCGACCAGTCTGTGGAAGTTGCCGAACTAAGGAGGCAGATCGGATCCATTGATGCCGATATCACGCTGGTAAATAAACGACTAGAGGAGTCATAGGGTATGTGCTCGGATTCCCTTATTACGATGTATAGGAAAATGCAAGAGGTGCATAATATTAATGCAATGTGTTTGGACTGCAGATGGTGTTGCTGCCGTGGAGGCCCTGAGGGCGAAACTTCCTCAAGCCAAGGAACAAGCTCTGGCTAGCAATGCGGCTGCCCTAAAGGCGGTCGAAGAGTTGAGAGCCGAACAGGCTGCTCATCGCCGAAGCGAGGAAAAGATAGCTGAAATGGCTGGGGAGTTAAAAAATGCCGCCGACCAGTATGCACTCCTCGAAAAGGAGAAGAAGGCTAGTTCGGCCGAGCTGGACAAGGCTCTAAATGCCGCCAAGGAGGTGCGGATCCAGATCCGCAGTATGCGGGAGGAACGCCAACAGCCCGACAAAATCATGGCTGGGGGCTCATACTTGCTGCGGACGAAGTTCTTAGATCCGAAGTATGCTCCTCTACCTGGGCGCTTGAGTCCTGCAGACGCATATGCGGACTTGGCGAATAGTACAACTGGCGTTGTCAAGTTCTTCGAGGGTCAAGGCGATGAAGAAGTGGAGAAGCTTTTCTGGTCGCAGTTCAATGCTCCCACTCGCCCGCTGCCGCTGAATGAGAAGGTGGCTGCTATGGCGGAGCTCCACAGGCTGTCCGGGCTTGCAATGCGGTCTGTAATAGACCATCTTTGGCCGAAGGGGCCTAAGCCGGACAACTATTTTGGTTTGGTGCAGCAATTCCTTGGAGTCGTGTCTCGGATTAACGCCATGAGGAGGTCGGCGTGCATAGAAGGTGCGCGGATGGCTCTAGCCTGCGTTAAAGCCTATTGGACGGATATGGTGGCCACTGTAATAGTGACCCAGGATCTGGCGTGAGGCCAATATCCGGCCGAGCACTACTTGGCGCAAGTCACAGAAGGTGCCCGCCTAATAGAGGTGTAGTGCTCGAAGAATGTCTTGTTCGAGTGACAAGTCGAATCATTGTAAAAAACAATGTTTATTTTGAATACAAGGCTATATTTATACTTTTTGCCTGAAAATATTTTTGTTTCCCCTTTACGGCCGTTTTTATATGTATAGGTAGTCCGAAAGATAGCAGTCGTTGGCTTCATCCCCCATGCATACAATGCGGGGGTGTTCACGAAAAATATGCATAATCACACTTGATCCAACGTCTTGGTCCGTTAAGGAGGTGATCGCACGCCGAACTAGGCAACCAGACTATATAGCTGTAACACTTTTGCTTAGCCATGGGAGTCTAATGGTGGGCCTACTATGTAGCCCCTGGTACATGTGCGTGCATCCGAATACGGGTGCATGTGTACATGGCCGGGAAACGACCCTTCGTTAATGCGGAGGAATCTTTAGAGATTCCGGTGAGTCTTCGAGTGGTTGAACAGTCTCTCGCGGTATCATGACAATCAGTTTTTGGCTTTCTCTACTGAGGCGCTCATCCGGAATAACCAGGGCACAATCGCAGTAGTTCTCCTTTGGTCTGCCTTAGCCGGTGATAACGGAACGTAAGGCGGCAAACCCAGGAGCTGGGCAAACCCAACATTTGACCAAAGACATGATTCGGAGCTAATGCATATAAGGACAAACTCATGACGTCGAACACTCCCGAAGGTTTTCGGACTTTATAACAAAAGATGGACTCAAGAATGCCCATTCATTATGAACCCTGAGTTTCCAGGTACGTGTGGTACTCTGTCGTGGAGAAATTCTAACAACGACAGTATCCTCTGTGGGTATGGAACCCAGGGGATGGTTGAAACAACAAGAGGCAATAGAAAAGATTTACACAGGGGCTTAATCTAAAAAGAAACCTGTTGAATGGGGCCCTGCTGCACGTATGCGCCTTTGTCTCCATTGTGCCGTATCCTGGAAGGGTATCGCGCGAACGTTGTCTGGAAAAAAAGGGAAAACTCATAGGAGTGGATAGTAAAGGTGTAAGATGTTGGCCTGCCAATAAGGTTGAGCCAGGTGTGGGGCTGTATTAGATATTTTATAGCCCATGGTTTCCGCTATGGGATTACATGTACGGTGCCCGGCTGAATTTTATCCGGGCTACCGGACTCGTCTAACCGTGTCTGTGGTCTTAATGACCAGTCATGTTTTCTGATATTAGAGGCCGCTTATAGTCCGGCTGCCAGGGCCGTCCCATGTTCCTTTGCGTGTGAAGGGCGCTCTGTGATTCCGCTAACGGTGATGATGCCACGGGGACCGGGCATCTTGATTGTGAGGTAGCCATAGTTCGGCAATGTGTTGAAGCGGGCGAAGGCTGTTTTCCTAGCAATGCATGATAGCTGCTTTGGAAGGGTGCTATGGTGAATAGTAGTTCTTCGCTTCTGGAGTTGCCTGCGGGGCCGAATGTTACTTCCAGCACAACGGAGCCCCTGCCATAGGCTTCAACGCCTAGTATCACTTCTTCGAAGGTGTTGTTGCTTGGGCTAATTCTGGATGGGTCTATCCCCATTCTGCGGACAGTGTTCTCGTATATTAAATTGAGGCTGCTGCCACCGTCCATGAGGACGCGGGTGAGATGGTATCGGTCGATTATTGGGTCTAGCACCAAGGCCTCTGATCCTCCGCGCCGAATACAAGTTCGGCCGTCCGTGTGATCGAAAGTGACCGGACGAGACATCCAATAGTGAGATGTGGGTACGATGGGCTTTACATCGTGCACGTCTCTGGGTGCACGTCCATGCCTTCTTGTGGATGTGTGAATCGCGTGGATCATGTTTACTGTTTTAACCTCTGGTGGGAATTTTTTTCTGTCCCCCAGCGTTCGACTGGCGAGGTTCATCCTCGTCTTCACTTGGTGTGTCCCTTCCCTTGTGTTCAGCGTTTAATTTGCCGGCCTGCTTGAAGACCCAGCACTCTCTATGGGTGTGGTTCGCAGGTTTCTCCGGGGCTCCATGAATTTGGCATAGTCTGTCCAGAACTCTGTTTAGACCAGACGGTCCCTCTTTACTTCCTTTAAATGGCTTCTTTTGCTGATCAGGTCGAGAGCCCCTGAATCCTGCGTTGACCGTCGTGTTATCCGGGCTCTCTTCCTTGTTTTGGCGTTTGGTTTTGTTACGCGGTGGCTTTCCATTGCCATCCGTTATTTCTGATGTGCTGGGTTCGCTAGTGCCTTTACGGGCTAGCCAGCTATCTTCACCCGCGCAAAAGCAGGTCATAAGGCTTGTTAAGCCTGCCATTGTCCTTGGCTCTTCTTGGTCGAGATGTCGGGCTAGCCATTCATCACGGATGTTGTGCTTGATTGCCGCTAAGGCTTCGGTGTCCGGACAATCGACAATTTGATTCTTCTTAGTGAGGAATTTGTTCCAAAGCTTGCGGGCGGACTCTCCGGGCTGTTGGATTATGTGACTTAGGTCGTCTGCATCCGGAGGTCGGACATAAGTCCCTTGGAAATTGGCCCTGAAAGCATCTTCGAGCTCCTCCCAACTCCCAATTGAGTTTTCGGGGTGGCTTTTCAACTAGTGTCTAGCTGGTGCCTTCAATTTTAAGGGAAGGTATTTGATGGTGTGGAGGTCATCTCCACGAGCCATGTGAATATGCAGGATAAAATACTCAATCCAGACCCTTGGGTCTGTCGTGCCGTCGTATGCTTCTATGTTCACGGATTTGAAGCCTTGTGGGAATTGATGGTTCAGTACTTATTTAGTGAAGCACAGGGGGTGAGCAACCCCTCTGTATCTGGACGTGCTATGGCATGCAGTCGGCTGTTGCTATGTCCGGAGTTTATTCCGAACTTGTATTTGGCTTGTATGACCGTTTGGGTGACCATAGTCCCTCGCCGGGGTGTGTCTTTTAGATCCATAGACGGACCTGGCTGCACCGGCTTTCTTATCCGGATCTTCATGTAGATCGTGTGCGGCATCTGTGGCTGTTCTGTTGTGGTTGTGAAGCGGTACGTCTGGTCTCCCGGTCGTATTATTCTTGGGTGAAACGGCCTTGTCGTCGAATTCTGGCAGTAGCTTGCGCTTCTGATAGCTTTTCGTATGGCAATCGTCACCATATCTTTCTTCGGTGTCTAGCACTTTATTCCATCTCCGACTTAGCTTTTCCTATGCGGCCTTGAGCCGTTGCTTCTGCTTTTTTAGACTTCTTGTGGTGGCTGTAAGCTTTCTGTGGAGGTTGTCTCATTCCACTTGTTGGTCCTGGATGATGAATGCATCGTCGTCCAGACTGTCTTCCTGTTCTCGGGCGGTTTGATGAGCTCGTCCCTCCGGATCATTGTTATCGGATATTTGTTCTGAACTTGGTTTGGCGTGACCTGCCTCGTCCTGTTCTATCGCTGGGTCCATGTGGTCATTACTGCCTTCTGGTATGTCAACCCTTCTTGCGCTTTTGTCACTGTTTTTACTATTGCTGGACTTTGAGCGGCGCCTGCGCCGCCGCTTTGGCTTTTGTCCGGGAGTTTTATCCTCCGGATTATCGCTGTCGTCCTTCTTGGGTGTATCTACCATGTATACGTCGTGTGACAATGTAGGAGTCCCGCACCCCCGAGATTCTGAAGCTTCTCCTGCATCGTCATCCATGCCGTCGATGTCTTCGGAGTCGAAGTTAAGAATGTGGGTTAAGTAATCGATCGTAGCAATGAAGTGGGTGGTGGGTGGGCAGCAAATTTCTTCGTCGCCTGCATCCCAATCAAGCCGAACATAGTTCGGCCCAGAGCCTCCTGACAAAGAGAGAGACTTCAATGAGTTCAACATGTCGCCAAAGGGCGAGTGCTGAAAGATGTCCGCAGCGGTAATCTCCATTACCGGGGCCCAACCTGGTTTGGCTGGCTCGAGGGTATGTGGACCGGAACCAACAACCAGATACGAGTCCGGGGATCCGTGGTTACAGGCTTCCACAGAGATGAGACCTGTGTTCGGCTCCACCGCTGATGAGTGTGCGGCCTGCGGGGCGAGGTCCACCCCTCCGTCCTTGGGCAACGCAATCTGCTCCGGATTTAGATCCGAGGCTGTTGCAGGCATGATGTCTTGAGCACTGTCCGACGGCAGGTCTAGGTCGTGCTCGCCGTGACTGTCCGGCGCTCCCGGCGCAGGGTCGAGTCCGTTGGAGATCAAATCTCCATGAAGATCCGCCGTGTAGTTCAAGTTTTCGAACCTGATCTGGTGGCTAGGGGCGTAGCTATCGATCTGCTCCTGATGGCCGAGCGATCGGCCCGCTGTCCGAAGCCGCCAGACACAGAGATCTGTCCGGGGAGAAAAGTCTCACCCTGGACCGTGTTGTTGATGATAGAAGACGCCATCAAGCCTCGAAGCGATGACACAGAGGAACTCTCAATGAAAGCACCAATGTCGGTGTCAAAACCGGTGGATCTTGGGTAGGGGGTCCCGATCTGTGTGTCTTAGGCTGATGGTAAGAGGAAGCAAGGGACACAATGTTTACCCAGGTTCGGGCCCTCTCGATGGAGGTAAAACCCTACTTCCTGCTTGATTAGTATTGAAGATATGTGTAGTACAAGAGTAGATCTACCACGAGATCGTAGAGGCTAAACCCTAAGAGCTAGCCTATGATGGTATGATTGCAATTTTGATCGGCCTTCTAAGGACCATCCTCTCTGGTTTATATAGACACCGGAGAGCTAGGGTTTACATGGAGTCGGTTACAAGGAAGGAAATATAATATCTGGATCGCCAAGCTTGTCTTCCACGCAAAGGAGAGTCCCATCCGGACACGATCCGAAGTCTTGAGTCTTGTATCTTGACGCTTCTATAGTCCGGAGGATGAATATAGTCCGGCTGTCCGGATACTCCCTTATCCAAGACTCCTTCAGCAAGCCCTAGAAAATAAATGGATCTTCAAGAGGAAGATAGACGCTGATAGTAGTATTACTATCTACAAGGCTCGACTAGTCGCAAAAGGGTTTTTCTACAAGTTCAAGGAGTTGACTACGATGAGACTTTCTCTCCCATAGCGATGCTTAAGTCTATCCGAATCATGTTAGCAATTGCCATATTTTATGAAATCTGGCAAATGGATGTCAAAAACTGCACTTCTTAATGAATTTATTGAAGAAGTGTTGTATATGATACAACCAGAAGGTTTTGTCAATCCTAAAGGTGCTAACAAAGTGTGCAAGCTCCAGCGATCCATCTATGGACCGGTGCAAGCATCTTGCAGTAGGAATAAACGCTTTGATGAGTTGATCAAAGCATATGGTTTTATATAGACTTTTGGAGAAGCCTATATTTAAAAGAAAGTGAGTGGGAGCACTACACCATTTCTGATAAGTATATGTGAATGACATATTGTTGATCAGAAATGATGTAGAATTTTCTGGAAAGCATAAAGGAGAGTTTGAAAGGAGTTTTTCAAAGAATGACCTCACTAAAGCTCCTTACATATTGGGCATCAAGATCTACAGAGAGAGATCAAGAATTTTGATAAGATTTTTCAATGAATACATACCTAGACAAGATTTTGAAAGAGTTCAAAATGTATCAGTCAAAGAAGGAGTTCTTGCCTGTATTACAAGGTGTAAAATTGAGTAAGACTCAAAACCCGATCACGACAGAAGATAGAAAGATAATTAAAGGCATTCCCTATGCCTCGCCATAGGTTCTGTAAAGTATGCCATGCTATATACCAAACCAGTTGTGTGCCTTGCTATGAGTTTAGCAAGGAGGTACGATAGTGATCCAGGAGTGGATCACTGGATAGCGGTCAAAGTTATCCTTAGTTACCTAATAGAACTAAGGAAGTATTTCTCGGTTATGGAGGTGATAAAAGAGTTCGTCGTAAAGAGTTACGTCGATGCAAGATTTTACACCAATCCAGATGACTCTAAATCTCAATCTGGATGCATATTGAAAGTGGGAGCAATTAGCTAGAGTAGCTCATACAGAGCATTGTATACATAGAAATTTCCAAAATACATACAGAGTCTGATTATGACAGGCCCGTTGACTAAACTACTCTCATGAGCAAAACATGATCACATGTTAGTACTCTTTGGGTGTTAATCACATTGCAATGTGAACTATATATTGACTCTAGTAAACCCTTTGGGTGTTGGTCACATGGTGATACGAACTATGGGTGTTAATCACATACAGATGTGAACTATTGGTGTTAAATCACATGGCGATGTGAACTAGATTATTGACTCTAGTGCAAGTGGGAGACTGAAGGAAATATGCCCTAGAGTCAATAATAAAGTCGTTATTTATATTTCCTTATATCATGATAAATATTTATTATTCATGCTAGAATTGTATTAACCGGAAACTTAGTACATGTGTCAATACATAGACAAAACATATGGTCCCTAGTGTGCCTCTACTAGACTAGCTCGTTAATCAAAGATGGTTATGTTTCCTAACCATAGACATGTGTTGTCATTTTATGAATGTGGTCGCATCATTAAATAATGATGTGATGGACATGACCCATCCGTCAGCTTAGCATACTGATCGTTGAAGTTTATTGCTACTACTTTCTTCATGACTTATACATGTTCCTCAGAGAGATTATGCAACTCCAGAATACCGGAGGAACACCTTGTGTGCTATCAAACGTCACAACGTAAATGGGTGATTATAAAGATGCTCTACAGGTGTCTCCGAAGGTGTTTGTTGAGTTGGCATAGATTGAGATTAAGATTTGTCACTCCGTGTATCGGAGAGGTATCTCTGGGCCCTCTCGGTAATGCTCATCAATATAAGCCTTGCAAGAAATGTGACTAATGAGTTAGTTGCAGGATGAAGCATTATGAAACGAGTAAAGAGAATTACCGGTAATGAGATTGAACTAGGTATGAAGACACCAACGATCAAATCTCGGGCAAGTAACATACCGATGACAAAGGGAACAACGTATGCTGTTATGCGGTTTGATCAATAAAGATCTTAGAATATGTGTGAGCCAATATGAGCATCCAGGTTCCGCTATCGGTTATTGATCAGAGATGTGTCTCGATCATGTCTACATAGTTCTCGAACCTGTAGGGTCCGCACACTTAACGTTCGATGATGATATGTATTATGAGTTATGTGTTTTGATGACTGAAGTTTGTTCGAAGTCCCGGATAAGATCACGGACATGACGAGGAGTCTCGAAATGGTCAAGACATACCGATTGATATATTGGATGGCTATATTCAGACATCGGAAAGGTTCTGGTGAAGTTTCGGATAAAACCGGAGAGCCGGAGGGGTTACCGGAACCCCTCGGGGGATTAATGGGCCACCATGGGCCTTAGTGGAAAGAGAGAGGGGCGTCCAGGGCAGGCCACACGCCCCCTCCCCTTGCAGTCCGAATTGGACAAGGAAGGGGGGCGGCGCCCCCTCTCCTCCCTCTCCCTTCCTTTCCCCTCTCCCGGGAGGTGGACTCCTACTTGGACTTGGAGTCCTAGTAGGACTCCTACCTCCAGGCGTGCCCAACAAGGGCCGGCCGGCCTCCCCCTCCATCCTTTATATACGGGGGTAGGAGCGCACCCTAGAATAGACAAGTTTCTCTCCTAACCGTGTGCGCTGCCCCCCTCCATAGTTACACACCTCGATCATACTGTTGCAGTGCTTAGGCGAAGCCCTGCGCCGGTAGCATCATCATCACCATCGCCACGCTATCATGCTGAAGGAACTCACCCTCGTCCTCAACTGGATCAAGAGCACGAGGGACGTCATCGAGCTGAACGTGTGCTGAACGCGGAGGTGCCGTACGTTCGGTGCTTGATCAGTTGGATCGCGAAGAAGTTCGACTACATCAATTGCGTTACTAAACGCTCCCGCTTTCGGTCTATGAGGGTACGTGGACACGCTCTCCCCTCTCGTTGCTATGCATCACATAGATTGATCTTGCGTGATCGTAGGAATTTTTTTGAAATACTACGTTCCCCAACATAATATGTTAGTGTGCTCCTCCTAAACCAGCAAGATGGGACTATCCCAACCATGCACTCCCTCACACCCACACGGGCCACAATGTGCTCATTTCTTAATGGGCTGGGATGTCACACTCATCTCCCTCGTATAATTTCCCCATTTATCAGCATTCCCGAGCTGGTTGATTTTCAATCATTGTTTTAGGGTTTTGTGCTTGTTGTGATGTACTGTGGAGTCTAGTTATTGTAATCTGTATGTTTTTAGCAAGAATTTGCTGATATGCCTTTAGCAAAGATGTTTCAACTTTCAATTAGTTATATCATCAGATACCAACAAAAGCACCACGATGCAGGATTTTAGATATCTGGATGTTTAGTTAGTTGCGTTTCTCATAAGCCAGTTACAAATGTCTACATTGTTGCGCAGATGAAATGTAAGAAGAAGTTACTGGATAATATAACTTTCAAATTTAATATGCTCTACTGGAGAGTAATAGACTTTTCACAACAATTTGAAGTGAAGCTCAGCAAATCACATTAAACTCAAACTGGGCCTCATTGTCGCTAACTTGTTTGACACGGAATGGTGGCATGCTGACATGATAGTTACTCGCGATTCATAAGGCCTGCTTACAGCATTTACGACTTCCCTGATCCTACTCCTCAATGACTTATTCGTAGAAGATCCCAATGCTCCTTTGATGGATCCTGAAACCAAGGTTATTGTGTGCCATCGAGCCATCTATTTACTGCTCCCTCTGTATTTGCTCCATTTTCTGAAATTGGCGATGTTTTCTTGTAGGAGCTTTACCCTAGGTCATGGACACAAGAGGAAGAGAACATCTCAAGAACGTATGCTCAATTCTCTTTATAATATGTTCATTTTTTGCTTGTGTGTCTACAAAACTTAAAAGAAAGGACCAATGTGTCAAGTGTTTCAGGAAGTAGTTTTGATAGAGGATTTGGTGTTCGAAGCTGGCTCATGCTTGACAAGTCATTACTTGTATTAAATACTATATTACGAAAATCAAATAATGTGGCAAAGTCTCTACTCCTATAAAAGACATAGTTGGTGATGATGGTGTGTCTGCCGTCCGTCATTCCTGACCATCTAATGACTGTGATGTAAGTTGTGGTCTTTTTGTAACAACATCCCACTTCTCTGCTTCAATTTCTCTATTTTTTCCTATAAAAGCCTCATTTGGTGATGATGGTGTGTCTACCATCCATCATTTCTGACCATTAGATCTGCATCTAACGACTATGATGTAAGTTGTGGCCTTTTTGCAATAATATCCCACTTCTCTGCTCCAATTTACAGAAAACCCCTTAGTATGTTGAAACTAACCACATTCCTCCCTTACCTCATCAAAATAGCACAAGGAATATATTTTAAGTGAAACATAAGATACTTTTAGTGATATATGTAATCAAAACTAGACTGTTTTTCTTTCAAGTTTGTGAATATGTATTATTCTACTTTGGATCCGTTGCAACACATGGGCACATTGCTATTATTTAAACATGCGATTGATATACTATTTTAAGATGCTTCAACCTCCAATATATGCTTCAACAATTACAATCATTTCAAAGATAACTCTTATCTGGTCAATTTACACTGAATCATCATTGCACTATTATGTCTACGACCTTGCTTTTATTATGCAAAATTAACTAGCCCAGCGCACGGGTTAACGACTAGTGTACCATGAATATTTTACGTGATGTGCTGTGTTTAATCTAAATCTCTTTTCAATTCTGCCGGGCTTTGATTATGATTTGTTGGACATCATTTTTTGTGGATTAAATTCATGTCACTTAAACTAATGATCATAATTTCTTTCCAGAGTCCGTCTTTTTTTTATCGGTAGCTGCATATTTTTTATGTCAGTTTTGAGTGTGTAGTGGCCTTCTCAATATATATCAATCACACTTTCGCAGAAACTCAACCTTGTTGTAGATACGGATCCTTGTATTTTTGCCGCATTATAATGGAATGGCCTTGAAAATTAATCTTTGTTCTGTCGAATTCATCAGAGCTTCCTCACGCCACCTCAAGGCCTCTGCCTGAAGCGGTTGCTACACCAAATCATTGTCCAGCACACACACATTCATCGACTTGCTGATTCAGGGGATTCTCTGGTGGATTCCCTTGTAGTTTATCGATAAATAAATCCAATTGTATAAGGAGTCAAACATGTATAAGGGCAGGATACCATGACAGTGGTTTTTGTTCTTCTTAGAGCCACACTAAATGATCCCTAAAAGTTAACAGTGGAGTAAATTTTCTAGTTTACTCCACTACCTAGCAGATGCCTTACATTCTATAAGATAGTAAAACTTTTACTCCACACCCCACCTGCGGCGCCTAAATATACTCGGCGCCCGTGCAACCGAGTAAAACTAGTCCCACCATTTTTCCCGCTTGCGTCTGTGTCCTTCCTGCCGCCGACGCTCCACGCGCCGCCATCACCACCGATGGCCGCCCCCGTCACCAAAGTGGGTAGCCAATGTTAGAGTATATATATAGCCTTTGTATTTACCCCATTATATAAGGGTTTTCTACATATTTATTGTACATGTACATGTATATATACTGGCCTTTGTCCTCATGAGAATAAAAATTGCATATTCTTAACATGGTATCAGATCCTAATTTTTTATCACGTGCAACTCAATGCTTGATCCTCTCCCCTCGCCGCCGTGTTCTCCTTGCTGGCTGCCGCTATATTTGTCTCTATCTACGGTCGTGTTCCTCTGCTCCGGCTGCTGCCTGATTTGGGCCTATGGAAAGGCATTGGGAAGTAATAAGTAGATGATGGGTTGCAAGAGTGATAGAAGCTTAAACACTAGTTTATGCCTTGCTTCGTAAGGGGCTGATTTGGATCCAGATGTTTCATGCTATGGTTAGGTTTACCTTAATTCTTCTTTCGTAGTTGCGGATGCTTGCAAGAGGGGTTAATCATAAGTGGGATGCTTGTCCAAGGAAGGGCATAATTCCTGCTCGTCCTCGAGTAGGTAAATGAGAAAAATAAATTTTTTTGATGTGGAATGCTACCTAGCATATTTTTCAATGTAATTTTCTTTATTGTGGCATGAATGTTCAGATCCAAAAGATTCAAGATAAAAGTTTAATATTGACATTAAAATAGTAATATTTCAAGCATACTAACCAAGTAATTATGTCTTATCAAAATAACATAGCCAAAGAAAGTTCATCCCTACAAAATCATATAGTTTGGCCATGCTTCATTTTCATCACACAAAATGCTCCCTTTATGCATAACCCCGATGACAAGCCAAGCAATCGGTTCATGTTTTTTAGCGTGCTTCAGCCTTTTCAACCCTTACACAATACATGAGCGCAAGCCATGGATATAGCACTATAGGTGGAATAGAATATGATGATAGGGGTTATGAGAGAAGACAAAAAAGGGAGAAAGTCTCATATTGACGCGGCTAATCAATGGGCTATGGAGATGCCCATCAATTAATGTCAATACGAGGAGTAGGGATTGCCATGCAATGGATGCACTAGAGCTATAAATGTATGAAAGCTCATCAAAAAGAAACTAAGTGGGTGTGCATCCAACTTGCCTGCTCACGAAGACCTAGGGCATTTTGAGGAAGCCCGTCATGGGAATATACAAGCCAAGTTATATAATGAAAAATTCCCACTAGTATATGAAAGTGACAACATAAGAGACTCTCTATCATGAAGATCATGGTGCTATTTTGAAGCACAAGTGTGGTAAAAGGATAGTAACATAGTCCCTTCTCTCTTTCTCTCTCATTTTTTTGGTGGGCTTCTTTGGCCTCTTTTATTTTTCATAAAGTCCGGAGACCCATCCCAAATTGTGGGGGAATCATAGTCTCCATCATCCTTTCATCACTTGGGACAATGCTCTAATAATGGAAATTATCACAGTTCTATTTATTTACAACTCAAGAATTACAACTCAATACTTAGGACAAAATATGACTCTATGTGAATGCCTCCGGCGGTGTACCGGGATATGCGATGAATCAAGAGAGACATGTATGAAAGAATTATAAAGGTGGCTTTGCCACAAATACGATGTCAACTACATGATCATGCAAAGCAATATGGCAATGATGGAGCGTGTCATAATAAACGAAACGGTGGAAAGTTGCATGGCAATATATCTTGGAATGGCTATGGAGATTCCATAATAGGTAGGTATGGTGGCTGTTTTGAGGAAGATATAAGGAGGTTTATGTGTGATAGAGCGCATCGTATCACGGGGTTTGGATGCTCCGGCAAAGGTTGCACCAACTGTCAAGGTGAGAAAGGAAATGCACGGTACCGTAGAGGCGAGCAAAATGCGGAAGGGTAAGAGTGCGTATAATCCATGGACTCACATTAGTCATAAAGACCTCATATACTTATTGCAAAAGTTTATTAGACCTCGAAGCAAAGTACTACTACGCATGCCCCTAGAGGGAAATATTGGTAGGAAAAGACCATCGCTCGTCCCCAACCGCCACTCATAAGGAAAGCACTCAAGGAACACACCATGCTTCATATTTGTCACACAAATTTTACCATACGTGCATACTTCGGGACTTGCCAACTCTAACACAAGTATTTCCCAATTTCACAATTACTCAACTAGCATGACTCTAACATTACCACCTCTATATGTCAAAACTATTATCAAGTATCAATTTTATCGTAGTATTCAATGCACTTTATATGAAAGTTTTTATCATACCATCTTGAATGTCTGTCATATTAGGACTAATTTTATAGCCAAAGCAAATTACCATGCGGTTCTAGAGGACTCTCAAAATAATATAAGTGAAGCATGAGAGATCAATAATTTCTACAAAATAAAACCAACATCATGCTCTAAAAAGGTATAAGTGAAGCACTAGAGCAAAATTGTCTAGCTCAAAAGATATAAGTGAAGCACATAGAGTATTCTAATAAATTCCGATTCATGTGTGTCTCTCCAAAAGGTCTGTACAGCAAGGATGATTGTGATAAACTAAAAAAAACAAATACTCAAATCATACAAGACGCTCCAAGCAAAACACATATCATGTGGTGAATAAAAATATAGCATCAAGTAAAGTTACCGATAGACGAAGATGAAAGAGGGGATGCCTTCCGGGGCATCCCCAAGCTTAGGCTTTTGGTTGTCCTTGAATTTTACCTTGGGGTGCCTTGGGAATCCCCAAGATTAGGCTCTTTCCACTCCTTATTCCATAACCCATCAAATCTTTACCCAAAACTTGAAAACTTCACGACAAAAAACTCAACATAAAATCTCATGAGCTCCGTTAGTGCAAGAAAACAAACCACCACTTTAAGTTAGTGTAATGAACTCATTCTTTATTTATATTGGTGTTAAACCTATTGTATTCCAACTTCTCTATGGTTCATACCCCACCCCAATACTAGCCATAGATTCATCAAAATAAGCAAAGAACACACGAAAAACAGAATCTGTCAAAAATCGAACAGTCTGTAGCAATCTGTATCAAACGTGAGGAATTTTCTATTAATCTTCTTCGAAAAGAATCAACCTAAAAGCACTCTCCAGTAAAAAAATGCAGCTAATCTCGTGAGCGCTAAAGTTTCTGTTTTTTTACAGCAAGATCATAAACACTTCGCCCAAGTCTTCCCAAAGGTTCTACTTGGCACAAACACTAATTAAAACATAAAACCACATCTAACCTGAGGCTAGATGAATTATTTATTACTAAACAGGAACAAAAAGCAAAGAACAAAAATAACATTGGGTTGCCTCCCAACAAGCGCTATCATTTAACGCCCCTAACTAGGCATAAAAGAGAGAATAGATCTAAAGATTGCCATCTTTGGTATTAAATTCTTCAATAGAATACTTATAACCCTTAGGAGTTTACTTCTTTTTATTAATGATTAAACTCCTAAGAAAGAAATCAAGAAATTTGTTTGTAGCAAATGGTTCCTTAATGATAGCGAAAAAGCTGGGGTGAACGTTTATTGATTAGAGATCCGCGTTTTCCTTACTAGAAGATTCACCCTTATTTTTAGGAACATACATTAATTTGGCAATTTTTGGAGTAGGAGGATTTGGAGTATTTTTCATGGATGAAAGGGCAGACCCTAAGTTGGTAATAATATCCTCAAGTTTACCGATTCTTGTGGAATCTTGATCTATTCTTTCGTTAACTATAGGTTCCTTTTCTTTAAAAAAATTCAGAGTAACTCCAACCATAGATACATATTTGGTAATTTGGTTGTGGATCTTTTTATCCAAATTTTAAATTAATTCTACAGTGGCAACTTTATTTTCAATAATTTCAAGCCTTTGCATCACATGTTCCAGAGTTAAAACAATTCCATTAACCAAAAGAGGTGGTGGACCAAACAAATATATCATAGCATTATGAGAATCAAAATTATGGCTACCCAAGAAATTCCGTCTGGTAATGGTATCAAGAATATATCTGTTCCAAGGAGTAATGCCTACATAAAAATTGCGAATAAGAATGGAAGTAGATTGCTTCCCAGTAGATCTATTCTGAGCATTGCAAATCCTATGCCAAGCATCTTTTAAATTTTGTCCCTCCCATTGTTTAAAATTAAGAACTTCATGATCGGGAGTACTAACAATGATAGAAGTACTATCCATGGCGATGAACGACGACACAAGAAGCAAGCGAAAAAGAGGCGAACGGGAAAAACAGGGCGAATAAAATGGCAAGGGTGAAGTGGGGGAGAGGAAAACGAGAGGCAAATGGCAAATAATGTAATGCGAGGGATAAGAGTTTGTGGTGGGTACTTGGTATGTCTTGACTTGTGCGTAGACTCCCCGACAACGGCACCAGAAATCCTTCTTCCTACCTGTGCATGCGTTAGTTTTCCCTTGAAGAGGAAAGGGTGATGCAGCAATGTAGCGTAAGTATTTGCCTCAGTTTTTGAGAACCAAGGTATCATTCCAGTAGGAGGCTACACTCAAATCCCTCGTACCTGCACAAACAAATAATAACCTTGCAACCAACGCGATAAAGGGGTTGTCAATCCCTTCACAGCCACTTGCAAAAGTGAAATCTTATAGTGATAATAAGATAAATTTTTTTGGTATTTTTATGATATAGATTGGAAAGTAAAGATTGCAAGATAAAATATATTGGAAACTTATATGATGGAAAATAGACCCGAGGGCCATAGGTTTCACTAGTGGCTTCTCTCAAGGTAGCATAAGTATTACGGTGGTGAGAAAATTACTGTCGAGCAATTGATAGAAAAGTGCATATGTATGAGAATATCTAGGCATGATCATGTATATAGGCATCACGTCCGCGACAAGTACATCAAAACAATTCTGCATCTACTACTATTACTCCACACATCGACCACTATCCAACATGCATCTAGAGTATTAAGTTCATAAGAACAGAGTAGCGCATTAGGCAAGATGACATGATGTAGAGGGATAAACTCAAGCAATATGATATAAACCCCATCTTTTTATCCTCGATGGAAACAACAATACGTGCCTTGCTGCCCCTGCTGGCACTGGGAAAGGACACCGCGGAATTGAACCCAAAGGTAAGCACTTCTCCCATTGCAAGAAATATCAATCTAGTAGGCCAAACCGAACTGATAATTCGAAGAGACTTGCAAAGATAAAAAATCATACATAAAAGAATTCAGAGGAGATTCAAGTATTGTTCATAGATAATCTTGATCATAAACCCACAATTCATCAGATCTCGACAAACACACCGCAAAAAGTATTACATCGAATAGATCTCCAAGAAGATCGAGGAGAACATTGTATTGAGATCCAAAGAGAGAGAAGAAGCCATCTAGCTAATAACTATGGACCCATGTTCAAAAAAAATTAAAAAAAATAACTATGGACCCGAAGGTTTGAGATAAACTAATCACACTTCATCGGAGAGGTTATGGTGTTGATGTTGAAGCCCTCCGTGATCGATTCCCCCTTCGACGGAGCACCGGAAAATGCCCCAAGATGGGATCTCATGTGTACAAAAGGTTGTGGTGGTGGAAATTGGGTTTCGTGGTGCTCTTAGTTGTTTTCAGGGTATATGAGTATATATAGGCGAAAGAAGTCGGTCAGGGGCCCACGAGGGTGGGGGCGCACCTCCCTGCCTCGTGGCTGCCTCCTTGCTTCCTTGATGTCCACTCCAAGTCTCCTAGATTGCGTTTGTTCCAAAAACATTCTCGCAAAGGTTTCATTCCGTTTGGCCTCCGCTTGATATTCCTTTTCTTCGAAACATTGAAATAGGCAAAAAACAACAATTTGCACTGGGCCTCCGGTTAATAGGTTAGTCCCAAAAATAATATAAAACTGTATAATAAAGCCCATTAAACATCCAAAACAGGTAATATAATAGCATGGAACAATCAAAAATTATAGATACGTTGGAGACGTATCAGGGTAGTACCCAAGCACTGGTCCACGCACATATCAAATTATCAAAGTAACGAACGCGAATCATATGATCACGTTGAAAACTAGCTTGACAGTAATTCACATGTGTTCCCGGGAGCGCTTTGCTTTGTATAAGAGTTTGTCCAGGCTTGTCCTTTGCTACAAAAAGGATTGTGCCACCTTTCTGCACCTTAGTTACTTTTGTTACTAGTTACCCGTTACGAATTACCTTATCACAAAACTATCTATTACCGATAATTTCAGTGCTAGCAGAGAATACCTTACTGAAAACCGCTTGTCATTTCCTTCTGCTCCTCGTTGGGTTCGACACTCTTACTTATCGAAAGGACTATATAGATCCCCTATACTTGTGGGTCATCAAGACTCTTTTCTGGCGCCGTTGCCGGGGAGTGAAGCGCCTTTGGTAGGTGGGATTTGGTTAGGAAACATTTATATAGTTTGCTGAAATTTACTGTCACTTGTTACTATGGAAAATAATCCTCGAGGGGCTTGTTCGGGGTATCTTCACCCCAACCATAAATGCAAAGAGTTGCTCCTCAACCTACTGAACCTACTGAAAATATTTACTTTGAAATTCCTTCGGGTATGATAGAGAAACTGCTAGCTCATCCCTATACAGGAGATGGAACATTACATCCCGATATGCACCTAATCTATGTGGATCAAGTTTGTGGATTATTTAAGCTTGTAGGTATGCCCAAGGATGTTGTCAAGAAGAAGATCTTCCCTTTATCTTTGAGGGTAAAGGCATTGACATGGTATAGGTTATTGGATGGTATTGGACCATGGAACTACAACTGATTGAAATTGGAGTTTCATCATAAGTTTTATCCTATGCATCTAGTTCATCATGATCGGAATTATATATATAATTTTTGGCGTCGTGAAGGAGAAAGTATCGCTCAAGCTGGGGGGAGGCTTAAGTAAATGTATATTCATGCCCCAATCTTGAGCTCTCAAGAGAAATTATTATTCAAAACTTTTATGCTCGGCTTTCTCATAATGATCGCTCCATGCTCGATACTTCTTGTACTGGTTCTTTTATGATGAAGAGTATTGAATTTAAACAGGATTTATTGGAAAGAATTAAACGCAACTCTAAATATCGGGAACTCGACGAAGGTAAGGAGTTAGGTATAACCTGTTGGGGATATAACTATTTGTGTAAGCCGCCCAGGAGGGACCGGGTTACGGAAAGAACACTCACCAGAGAGAAGCCCAAGACCAAAGTATGAAGATGGCGGTTCATAGAGAGCTTAAGGCCCGCAGGCGACTTAAGGCCCGTTGTAATAAACCGCTGTAATAATATTACTTGTATCATAAGGTAAACTTAACTAGACACCGAGCCGGACATTGTTTATAAGCCGGCCGGGACTCTGCAAGCTGCAGGGCATCGACCCGTGTATATAAGGGGACGACCCGCTGGCGGCTTAGGGCAAGAAACATCTCATCAAGAGCCAGGCATAGCGTATCTCGCTCCCTGGTCATCGAAACATCAATACCAATCCAACTAGACATAGGCCTTACCTTCACCGTAAGGGGCCGAACTAGTATAAAATCTCTCGTGTCGTTTATCCTGATTAACCCCTTCAAGCTTCCTAGTTGTGATGGCTCCACAACTAAGTCCTTTCACGAGGACATCTAACGTGACAATTCCACGACAGTTGGCGCCCACCGTGGGGCCAGCGCACGGTGGATTTGAGTTCTTGAAGGGCAACTTCGAAGGGCTCAAGGGATACGTAGTGGGCCGGATGACCAAGAGTCGTCGCGGCAAGATCTACATCGACGAGGAAGGCTGGGGTCCCGACGCCGGCTCAATTGAGTATGGGTACCCGGTCCCCTTTGAAGGGATCCACGTCTTCATCGGCCGGATCGGTGAGCCGGGGCCTGAGCCGGACAACTGCACCGACCTCGTCGAGACGGCTCAGCGTGCGAAACCAGCCCAAGTTCCAACCGGCATGAAGCGTGTATTCGTGGGCTGCGTCCACGGAGAAGAACTTTCTGAAGGTCCTGAAGATGGTGGTGAGATGACCGTCCACTCTGACGATGATTCGTCCACCGGTTCAACAGATTCTTTGTATCATGTTCAAGATGGTGCGCTCGGGGGCTGTTCCGATGGCCTTAGTATTCTGGACCTCTGTGAGTCGCCGAATTGGGAAGGACTCTTTATGGCTGGGACTCAACCCGGACAAAACTCTACAGTCGCGGCTGCAATTACTTCCGGGTTAGGAGCAGCCGGGGCAGGAGGCCCTGTGCGCCCACTGGCTCAAGTATTGATAGACCTCATGGACAAGCTTACGACCCTGTTAACCGCCACGGTTATCCCTGCAAACAAAGATGAGCACAATGCATAGGTAGCACGGGTACGTGAGGAGATAGCTCAGGCCAAGGAGGCCTTAGCGGCTAAGGATACTAGGCTAGCTACGGAGCGGGCGGCTCTCGACGCCCGGGCACAGCGTTTGCAGTCAGAAGCTTACCAGCTCACGATGAGTTTAAACACATCCAATAGGTAATGAGGAGGAGACACCAGAAGACCCAATCCCGGTTGCCTCCGAATTATGACCCTAGGGTTCTTTTTGCTACACCCGGAGCCGGTCCAAGTAACCCGCCCGATGCTAATCCGTTTATGACATCTGGAGCGGGAGGACCGGCTCAACGTCGAGAGATGCCGCCTCCTCATATGACCACGGAACCGTCACTTTATGTGACGATACTGCCGGGTTACTTTTCCAACCCCATGGAGAACTTAATCGCAGCATCAGCGCGTCTGGCGGCTCTTCCAGTGGATGGCGATGACCCGACAGCGGTGGAGACCCGGAGGATTAGGGAACTTGTTCAGACAGCCCTGGCTCAACAAGATACCTATTCTTATAATCGGGATAGACTTTATTCAGCTCCTCCGCCTTGGTTAGCACCGCCTTGTCAGAACCGGAGTCAGAGTTACAGCAGGCACATAGGATCTGAAATCTTGTCACGCAACATCCAATGCTGTGACCAACATGGAGGCTATAACCCGGTACAAGATCTAGTACGTGAGGAGAAAGAGCGAACGGCTCAGCTGGCGGCTCAACAGACGGCACGTCAGGATATGCCGGGGTATCCAACAAATTCTACTGAGATGGGAATAGCCACCAGAGCTGGTGGCTCTTCTTGTTTGGTACCGGCTTTGCGCAATGTGCGCCTTCCCAAAGATTTCAAGGGACCCTGAAAGGTGCCGAATTACATGGCCGACTTACAGCCTGAAGCATGGATTGAGAGTTATGAGATGGCCATGGAACTGTTGGAGGTTAGTGACGCGGTAATGGCTAAATATTTTACCATGATGTTAGATGGAACGGCCCAGTCTTGGTTTAAAGGTTTATCACCCGATTCCATTGGTTCATGGGAAGAGCTAAGGGCCCATTTCATTCGAAACTTCAAAGACACCTGTAAGCAATCTATGACAGTCGTGGATTTAACGAATTGTAAGGAGGAGGAAGGTGAATCTACCACCCATTGGGTATGCCGGGTCAAGGAGATAATTCATTCATCTGATAAGATTGATGCCAGCTCTGCCGCCCTTATATTGGAAAAGAATTGCAGCTTCAAGCCGCTAAGGCAGAAGTTGGGACGCCTTAAACATGACTGCAAGGATATGGGTACACTAATGGTGGCTTTGGTCAAATATGCCGATTCTGATAGTACCAAGGATCCTGAGTCTGACGATGAAAAGACAGGGAAGGGAAAATGGAATGACAGTAGAAAGGGCCAACAGCACAGCTCGGAGAATCAAAATAGCAATAAGCGTAAAGCGGATGACAACCCGTGTCGGGAAACTACTGATCCACGAACACCTATGGGGCCAGCGGACTGGGCCCCTTTCGGTTTGGCGGGGGGCGGAGATCGCACGAAGAGCAGATCGAGGCGAAGCACACGAGCAGTTTACCCAGCTTCGGAGCTCTCCGGAGAGATAACACTCCTACTGCTGCTTGTCTGATTATCTGGTCTTCTTGCTCGTGAGAGCTAAGGGTTTTCTGGCTTCAGAGTGAGTCGAGCCTTTCCCACTGTCCGAAACTCCGAACCTCCGAACCTCCTCTACGTTGCGCATGGGCCTCCTTTTATACGCTAAAGGGGTCACCGACAGGTGGCAACGCAGAGGAGGGTACAAATGTAAAAAGCGAGGTAGTTGGTACAGTTACTTGTACAGTGCACCCTACCTAACCCTGACGGCAGGGGACAAGGGCATTAAATGCCCGTCTGAGTCGCCCAAACAGTGCAGAAAAGGACCGTTAGGGGCGCCACCGTTCGCCACGATGGCGATCTTGTCAGCTTCGCATGCCACTGCGCACCGCTGGCTGCACCGCCTCCTGCCACGCGCGCCTGGAGAGGTCCCCAGAGCGACACGTTGGTGGATGCGCTGGAGCGTGGGCACCGAGTGGCCGCCTGCTGCGGCAAGCGCCTTGCCGCTGCTGCTATCTTGTGGGGTCCGGAAGCTTGTCGCTCACAGGGCCTCGAGGTACCTTGGTTGATCTTCCCGGCAAGCTCCTCTTGCCTGGGCCTTGTTGCCTTGCCGGAGCGCGTGGCGCGTCGCGGCAAGTTCCTTGGAGTGCCTTGGCTGGCCTTCCCGGCAAGCTCCTCTTGTCGGGGTCTTGTCTCTTGAGCTTAAATACTTTCTTCTTGAATGGTTCCCCATGGAGGATCTTGGCGTTCGCCCGGCAAGCCTTGCCGCAGGGTGCTGCAACTGCCCGTGCACAAGTTCGGGGGACTAGGGTACCCCTATTCTAGTACACCGACAGGAGCCCCCGGGCCTGGGCCAGACACGGTGCCGAGCGCTGTTGGGCCAGGCGCAAGACAGGGCACGGGCACACGCGGACTGGGCCACACCGAATCTCCCTCCGTATCCACCGCACTCTCCCATAACGGCACGCGTTGAATGCGGCATCGTGGGAGAGATCGTGGGTGGTTGTTTATTCGGAAGGGCGAAACGTCCGCCCCGTCCCTCTTTATAAGCAGAGGAAACAGGGGCAGTTCGTTCCCCCTCGCTGGTTGCTGCTACTTCATCTTCACGAACCTCCGCCGCTCCCCCCTTCTTCTCGAAGCCGAGAGAGCAGCGCTCCGCCCCCATTGCCACCAGCATCACCACCTCGTCGACCTCCCTCGCCACCTCCGCCATGGCCCCGAAAGCCGACAAGGGAAAGGGCGTGAAGTCGGCCGAGGCGTAGCGGCTCGCGGCGCTGCGGAAGGAGCGGGCGATCTTCTCCCCCCAGCTCGGCGTGAAGGAGCTGAGGGAGTACTTCTACCTCTTTTGGGCGACAGAGACGCGTGCGCATCCGCGCACGATGGTACTCCCAGCCGCTGCTTCGGAGCTGGCTCCAAACGGGTACCCATTCTTCGCGCTATTCTTCTATTGTGGGCTCTGCCCGCCCTTCTCGGAGTTCTTCTGTGATATCATGAACACATACGGCTTCCGCCTCCTTGACTTCACCCCCAATGCCGTTCTGACCATGGCAGTTTTCGCACATTTGTGTGAAAACTTTGTCCGAGTCCACCCCAGTGTTGCCCTTTTCCGCCACTACTTTACCTCGGGTAGAGAGAGGAGAGCCGCTTGCCGGAGGGATTGCCTGGATCTCGAGAGTCGGCAAGAAGGAGGCGTACTTGGAGGGTGAGCTCCGCAGCAAGTGGGATGAGTGGAGAGTGGAGTGGTGCTGGATTGTCGAGGAGAATCCGCAGCCCTTCACCGCCGTGCGCCAAACTCCAATAGTGCGTGGCAATGACTGGAGCAACGTGGCCCCGGAAGACGAGATGCTGAAGATCTCCATTACTAGGATCCTTCGCCTCAGGCTTGCCGGGCTCACTGTACGAGCTGTAGGCGCAGATTTCCTCCGCCGCCGCATCGCCCCCCTGCAGGAGAGTGGGAGGCCCGCCTGGGAATTCAAGAACTCGGCGGACATCATGAGGCTGCGGCCGGGCCTCAACTACAACTTCACCGTCTTGGAGCTGGATGCGATGATTCTGGAGTTGTTCAAACGCGACCCCCAGCACCCATTCACACTGCCGAGGGGCGTAGTTCCTTTGTGCAATAACTCTTCGCTTGACCGGATCCGCGCCATGATGCCGTTGTGCGATTCACACGGAATCGTCCCAACTTGGCAAGAGCCTGCGGATGACGTTGTGTGAGCGTTCTTCGACACCTTGGAGGAAGTGCCGGTCCACGCTGACAAGCAGAAGAGCCTCACCCGTGACACCACCGACGAGGAGCTACAGCGCATCGCCACTAGGGCGGAAGAGGTTGCGGCCGCCGGGTCAACAGCCGCCGAGCCGTGCGACGCGCTCTACCGCGGCAAGCAATGTTGCCGCGGGAGCGCCCCACGCAATAGCGGCAACTGGAGCGGGATCTTCCCGGGCCACCGCCACAGCCCCCGCCAAGCGGGCATGGGATCCTACTCCTCCGCCTCGCCGCACCGGAGGAGGGCCGGACTTCGATCTTTCCGCGCTCAGCTCCGACGAGGAGGAAGAAGAGTAAGTTTCTTCGGTGCTCTTGTAGTTCTTCAATCTTGCTGTTTATATCTTGTATCTGACTTGCTCCAATCTGGACTCATTTCTTTTCAGGACGCTGGCCCAGAGAGCGGCGAAGAGGGCCAATGCCGCGGTGATTGTCATCGAGGATGACCCCACCGTGTCAGCAGGAGGTGGGTCCGAGACCACCTTGACGGGCCCGGCAATCACTCCTCAAAGCAGCCCCCAGCGCAGCCCCCAGCGTAAGTTCATAGTTTAGCCTTCTGCTGCCGGGCGCGCTTGAGTGCTTTTTCCTTTGTTGATATCTTGCTTGTTGATTTGTGTAGGAGCAGAGCAGCCACATCAGGAGCGCCCGGAAGCTGGTCCCGAAGTGCCATCTGCTTCGACTACGCCGCCAAGGGAGGGGTTCCCGGTAAGGGAGCGCTCTCCGGCAAGGGAGAACTCTCCGGCAAGGGACAACACCATCGATCCTGCGGCGACCGAGACCGCAACTGCAGATCTTGGCGCAGGTAATTCCCTTGTCCAAAAACTTTCCCTTTGGTTCTTCTTCTTCTGATTTTCTTCTCTTGGATTTTTGATGATTTTTCTCCCTTCTTCGTTCTTCAGACCCCTCTGCTACTGAGCCAATGGAGACAGAGGGCGCCGGCGAGGAAGGAGCCGGTGCTGATGAGACCGCCGGCGAGGAGGCCGCCAGGGCTGCCGCTACAGAACACGACGAGGGGTCGGGCGATCACACTAACGACCCTGAGGCCGCAGGAGCGCCAGGCGCTGCGACGACCGCCGATCCCTCTGCCGCTTCTGCGGAGCCGAGCTTCGAGGAGCCCCAGCCCGGCGCCTACTTGAAGGCCGGCGACAATATCTTCATCAAGCTACCCTGGGCGTCGAGCTCCAGGGCGCCGGTCGAGGGGGAAACTTTCGACGGGGAGGTGCTCGCCTCTGCTGGACTGTCGTTGGTCGACGCGCCCAGCAGCAGCAGCGGCGAGCCTGAGGAAGAGCAGCTGCTGTGGAAGCTGCTGTCACTCTACCGCGCCCGGCAAGCCAAGCTGGCTTCCCGGGAAGCGCTTGTCACGAAGGCGGGAGTTGACATGGAGAAGCGCACGGAGGAGCTCCGGGGCCACAATCAAGAAGCTCTCCGGTCCCTGGCGCAGGAGCGGGAGCGACTCGACGAGGAGCGCACGACCTTCCTTCTCGAGAAGGCCGAAGCTGAGGAGGAGCAAAGGCTGGCCGCCGAGAAGCAGTCCGCGCGGGAAGGTGAACTAGTGCAGCGGAAGGCCAACCTCGACAGCTACAAGGAAGAGCTCGCCGAGCGCGAGCAAGCACTTGGCGGGGCGCTCAAGGAGGCAAAGGACGCTGCGGCAATTGCAGAGGCCGCCAAGAAAGAGCTGGAGGAGAAGGTGGCGCAGCTGGAGACCAACATTGGGAAGAGCGGCGAGGAGCTTGCCGCGCTCAAGCGTGAGCGTGAGAAGGATGCTGCCGCCCACGGTGAGCTGCAAGGTCTTCTCGCTGAGAGGGGCAAGGAGCTCAGCGCCGCCAAGGATTCCAAAGCAGACCTGGAGCTGAAGCTGGCCACGCTGACGCAGACGCTGGAGGCCGCCAAGGAGCGGGAGAAGACCTTGTCGGAGAAGGTCAAGGCTGACGCGGCGCTGCTGGAGAGCATTGCAGTTACCCAGAACTCGTTCAGAGACACTGTGGAGCACTGGACCGAGGGTCTGGTGAACATTGCCGCAGTCATCAACGAGGAGCTGGCGCAGCTGGGGATGGAGGACTTTGGGTATCCTTCCGACGAGAGTCTTCAACCCAGCGCCAAGCTCAGCCTGTTCTTCAAGGGCGTGGCGACGGCACTCCAGCGGCTCCGGGAGAGGATCCCGAAGCAGCTGGCCGACGAGTCGCGCAAAATCTGCGCCGGGGTTCTCCAGAAGGTGCTGATGAAGGTGGCCTTCCGCAATCCAGGCCTCAGCTTCACCAACGTCCTCAGGTCCTTGCCGCCTGACGCCGATCTGGATGCACTCAAGGCCCTTGTCGCACCCATTGTGGACAAGGTGAGCGAGATCAAGAGGGTCGAGGGCGGACGCGTAGACTAGGCCGTCCATTTCTTCTTTTCCCTTGCCGCTGCTAATCATGTTATGAAAACATTCTGTTAGAGCTGCGACAAGTTATCTTGTAATATAACTTTATTTCTGTTATCAATTGCTATGTTATTTCCTCTACTAGATTCCTTCCTTTGTATGTTTTTACCCTACGCTTCTAGGGAACTTGTCGGTGCAGGCACCCGAGCCGCGAGCGCTGAGTGCGGAACTTCAGCAGCCTGCTGGCGGCGCTGCTTCCGACAAGAAACCTTGTCGCGACTAGATGCAGCACACTTAAGCTGTTGAGCGGACTCGAAACAAAGTAAGGGCGCAACTAGCCACGAGTTGGTTCCTCCGCGCACAGGTTTTCCATACAAAGCAGGGTCGTTCGAGGAAGATAACTCAAAAATTTAAAAACTGATTGCTCAAACTTTGGCAACTTAGCTTTTCTGTCGTTTGCTTCCCGGCAAGGCAAGACTTCGCTTGAATGACGCCTGGTCCATACCACAATCTTCTCCTTCCCCCCCCGGCAAACATGTGTGCGAGGGAACCTTCTTTTCCTTTGTTGAAAAAGAAGAAAGAAGAGAAAATAACGATATGGAGCCCTTCGGCTCGTTACTGCTCACCGGATGTAGGTGCTGCACAAAGTGTCAGATAACGCATGCGAGAAAGAAACTAATGCATGAAATGGACAAGTTGTGCGGAGCACATGGGGTTCTTTTTATGCACGGGATCTGCGCCCGGCTTTGTACAAAGGATTACATGCAACAGCGGCAAGACTTGTACAAAAGGTGGTTGCCGGAACTGGGTTCCGGCAACCGCGCCCTACAGGAAAAACTTACGAAGATGTTCTATGTTCCAGGAGTTGCTCACCGGAATGCCATCTTCGGTCTCAAGGCGGACAGCGCCGGGCCTTGTGACTCGTCTCACCCGATAAGGGCCTTCCCACTTCGGCGTCAACTTGTTGGAATTCTTGGCGGACTGAACGCGCCGAAGAACAAGGTCGCCTTCCTCGAAGCTTCTGGCCTTAACTTTGCGGCTATGGTAGCGGCGCAAAGCTTGCTGGTATCGAGCAGCTCGTACAGCAGCCTGAAGACGATCTTCCTCAAGGAGCAGCGCGTCGTCTTGTCGCAGCTGTTCTTGCTCAAACTCATCATAAGCGAGCATTCGAGGCGATCCGTATACGAGTTCCGTGGGGAGAACTGCCTCTACTCCGTAGACTAGAGCGAAAGGTGTCTGGCCAGTGGCTCGATTTGGCGTCGTTCTGATCGACCAAAGAACCACCGGCAGCTCCTCGATCCAGTTTCTTCCGCACTTGCGCAGCCTGTCGAAAGTTCTGGTCTTGAGCCCGCGCAGCACTTCAGCATTTGCCCTCTCTGCTTGACCGTTGCTTCTCGGATGAGCAACAGAAGCGAAGCAGACCTTGGCGCCAAGGTCTTGGACGTACTGCATGAAGGTGCGGCTCGTGAATTGCGTGCCATTGTCGGTGATGATCCTGTTAGGGATCCCGAAACGGCAAACAATTGACCTGAAGAACTTGACTGCTGACTGTGCTGTCACCTTCCTCGCTGGCTGCACTTCCGGCCACTTTGTGAACTTGTCGATTACGACGTACAAGTACTCAAAGCCCCCGACAGCTCGGGGTAAAGGGCCGAGGATATCGAGCCCCCAGACCGAAAATGGCCAGGATAAAGGGATCGTCTGGAGAGTTTGAGCTGGCTGGTGTATCTGTTTGGAGTGGAACTGGCACGCTTCACACTTGGTTACTTGTGCAGTTGCATCCTGGAGGGCTGTCGGCCAAAAGAAGCCTTGCCGGAAAAGCTTTGCCGGCAAGTGCCCTTGCGCCTATGTGGTGGCCACATATGCCTCCATGTATCTCTGCCAACAGCTTTTGTCCATCTTCCCGGCAAATACACTTCAATTTCACACCGTTGAGTCTTCTTCGGTACAGTATGTTATCGACAAGCTGGTACATACTTGACTGCCAGGCCACTCTTTCCGCTTCTTCTTGCTCTTCGGGAAGTTCTCCTGTCTGAAGGAAATGGACAATCTGCTATGCCCATGCTGGAGCTTGTGGCTCGACAACAAGGACTAAAGGCACATCTGCTGCTACGAGAACATCCGCTTCTATGGCAAGGACTTGCGGCCCTGCCGGAACTTGATGTTCCCCAGCAAGTTTGCCGGAGCAAAACTTGTCGGGAGCGTCTACTTCAACGGAACAAACCATAAGGTTTGCCGGAGCAGACTGCCCCTCAGCATTCTTGGTGTTGATCTTGGGGTCTTTCTTGGCGGCGGCTTCGGGGAGCTCTGCCGGAAAGTAGTCGCCAGAAACCAACTTCCTCTTCTTGCTTTGTCCAGTTGAGGGTGTTACGGATGGTTGAGTCAACTTGAACACAAAGATCCCTGGTTCCACAGGTAACTTTAGTGCGGCGCACTTTGACAGGCCATCAGCAATGTCATTCTGAGCTCTCGGGATATGTTCCATCTGTAGGTCGTCAAAGTGCTCTTCTAGCTTCCTCACTTCATCAACATATGCTTCCATCAATGGACTCTGGTAGTTCTTTTTCACTTGGCGGATGACAAGCTGTGAGTCACCCCTGACAATGAGCTTCTTGATCCCAAGGTCTGCTGTGATTCTGAGACCGGCAAGCAATCCTTCATACTCTGCAGTATTGTTGGTTGCTTGCTCCTTGGGAAAGTGCATCTGGACTACGTACTTGAGGTGCTCTCCGGTGGGTGCGACAAGCAGCACACCCGCACCAGCGCCTTGCAGCGAGAAGGCACCATGAAAGTACATCAGCCACTCTCTGCTTGCCTCTTTGACAGGGATGCTCGTCTCTGGAATTTCTTCATCTGGGGTTGGCGTCCACTCTGCTATGAACTCTGCCAATGCTCTGCTTTGGATAGTTGAAGTGCTCTCAAACTTGAGGCCAAAGGTTGACAGCTCCAGCGCCCACTCGACAATCCTGCCTGTTGCTTCTGGATTTTGCAGTATCCTCTTCAGTGGAAAGCGAGTGACGACTGTGATTTCATGTGCTTGGAAGTAATGGCGCAGCTTTCTCGAGGCCATGAGGAGGCCGAAAAGCAACTTCTGCACACCAGAGTACCTTGATCTAGCCCCCTGCAGAAGGGAACTGACAAAGTAAACTTTACGCTGCACCATTCTCTTCTGCATCTTATCATGCTCCTACGCAGATCCATCTTTGTCGGGACCAGAGCTTGTCGGTGAAGCGCTTGTCGCTGGATGCATCTGCCGTGGTTGCTGGCTCATCATCTGCCTCTCTCTCCGCCACTAACGCAGCACTAACCACTTGATTGGTTGCCTCTATATACAGCAGCAACTTCTCTTGCGGCTTAGGTGCGACAAGTGTTGGAGTGGAGGACAGGTATTTCTTCAAGTCCTGCAGCGTAGCCTCCGCCTCCGGAGTCCATTTCATTGGACCTGCCTTTTTCAAAATTTTGAAAAATGGCAGGGCGCGCTTAGCAGATCTAGAGATAAACCTGCTGAGAGCAGCCACGCAACCGGCAAGCCTTCGTACATCCTTGACGCGCTTTGGTGCTTCGATCTGCTCAATGGCCTTGATCTTGTCGGGATTGGCTTCAATTCCCCGCTGAGACACGAAGAACCCGAGAAGCTTGCCGGAAGGGACTCCAAACACGCACTTCTCGGTGTTAAGCTTGAGGTTGATCTTGCGCAGATTTGCAAATGTCTCGTCTAAATCTTGAATCAGGGTCGCCCTGTTCTTGCTCTTGACCACTATGTCATCCATGTAAGCTTCCACATTTCTGTGCATTTGCGGCTCAAAAGCGTCACTACTAGAAAAACCTCTACTAATGGCGCACCTATTATGGCCATTAATGGCGCATCTGTGGTGCACCACTAACAGCACGCCATTAGTAATTTTTACTAATGGCGCACCAGTGGTGCGCCATTAGTATCTAGTATACTAATGGCGCACCACTGGTGCGCCATTAGTATAGGCCACGGTGCGCCATTAGTATGCCTCCCAGGGGCTAGGTGCTTTGGATACTAATGGCGCACCACAACTAGATGCGCCATTAGTAACCGCGGCATACTAATGGCGCACTTTCCTGTGATGCGCCATTAGTGATGCGTCATTTAAAATCTAGATCTGGATCGTGATTTTTTGCCCATTTTTTTGCTCGTTTTTTTTGCTTGTTTTTGGCACGACAATATTCTCAAATTTTGTTCCTGTTGTTTTTGGATCTTGTTGCCATGGTCTTTTGCCAGAGAGGAGTTCGCCGGAGAGGAGGAGGAGGAGCTCACCGGAGAGGAGGGAGGAGGAGCTCACCGGAGAGGAGGGAGGAGGGAGGAGGGAGAGGAGGGAGGAGGAGCTCACCGGAGAGGAGGGAGGAGGGAGGAGGGAGAGGAGGGAGGAGGAGCTCACCGGAGAGGAGGGGATTTTTTGCCTCACCGGAGAGGAGGGAGGAGGGAGAGGAGGGAGGAGGAGCTCACCAGAGAGGAGGGAGAAGAAACCATGAGGGGAGGGGAGGGGAGGGGAGGGGAGGGGAGGGGAGGGGAGGGGAGGAGGGAGGAGGGAGGAGGAGGAGGGTCGCCGGAGAGGAGGGAGAAGAAACCATGAGGGGAGGGGAGGGGAGGGGAGGGGAGGGGAGGGGAGGAGGGAGGAGGGAGGAGGGAGGAGGTAGGAGGTAGGAGGAGGTCGCCGCAGAGGAGGAGAGAAGGGAAGATGAAATGAAGAGAGGAGGAGAGGACCAGCCATATATACGGCATACTAATGGCGCACCGCGGGCAGGTGCGCCATTAGTAATTTTTTTTATTTTTTTGATTTATTTTGAATTTTGAAGGCGGGAAGATACTAATGGCGCACCATGGTCAGGTGCGCCATTAGTAATTTTTTTTATTTTTTTGATTTATTTTGAATTGTGAAGGCGGGAAGATACTAATGGTGCACCATGGTCAGGTGCGCCATTAGTAATTTTTTTTATTTTTCTGACTTATTTTGAATTTTGAAGGCGGGAAGATACTAATGGCGCACCATGGGCAGGTGCGCCATTAGTAAGTTTGAATTTTTTTGATTTTTTTTGCCTCTCTAGATCTTAAAAGCCCCGTATCTTTTTTTCTGTTAGGTTTTTGAGGATTTTGAAAATGTTTAACGGGGTTCCCCCTTGTTAAATTTGGATGTAACTTTTTGAGTAGATGATTTTTCATATAAAAAACTTTTTCATCCGAGTTAGTATGCAAAAGTTATGCCCATTTTTACAAATTCTCGCGAGATTTTGCAAATGAAGTCAAAATTCATATTTGCAAATTTTCCCAACAACTAGGCCACATATCACATGGGAAACTTATTTTCTTTTATTTTTTGACATTTTTATCATTTTGTTTTATTTTTTCTTAAAACTGAAAAGGCGATCCACGGGGGGGGGGGGTGCATTCGGTGGAAGTGGTGGCCAAGGTTACTAATGGCGCACCGTGGCATGGTGCGCCATTACTAGTTTAACTAGTAATGGCGCACCATTCCACGGTGCGCCATTAGTATGTTTGGACAGGCGCACTAGTTCAAAAAAAAAATTGGTACTAATGGCGCACCGTAGGCAGGGTGCGCCATTAGTAGTTTCAACACTAATGGCGCATCAGAAGGTGGTGCGCCATTAGTATATACTAATGGCGCACCACATGTCTGGTGCGCCATTAGTGCCATTTCCATCTATAGCCCTTTTCCTAGTAGTGCGTGGTGGACTACCCTTGCGAATGTTGAACCAGCATTCTTCAAAACGAAAGGCATCCGTACAAAGCAGTACGTGCCACACGGGGTGATAAATGCGGTTTTCTCTTCATCCTCTTCTGCCATGAAGATCTGATGGTATCCTGAGTATGCATCAAGAGATGAAAGCAAATCACATCCGGCTGTGGAGTCAACAATCTGGTCAATGCACGGCAAGGGGAATGTGTCTTTGGGACAAGCTTTATTAACATCAGTGAAGTCAATACAAAGTCTCCATTTCCCATTAGCCTTGCGCACAACAACAGGATTGGCCAACCACGTGGGATGGAGCACTCCTCTGACAAGGCCTGCTGCTTCCAACTTCTTGATTTCTTCTGCGATGAATTCTTGGCGCTCCACTACCTGCTTCCTGACTCTCTGCTTGACAGGCCGCGCATGAGGATAGACGGCAAGGTGGTGCTCAATTACTTTCCTGGGAACACCGGGGATATCAGACGGTTGCCATGCAAACACGTCGACATTCGCCCGCAGGAAAGCAATGAGCGCGCTTTCCTATTTGGGGTCAAGAGTGGCGCTGATGGTGAAGGTACCACCAGCGCCATCCTCCTTGGCGGACACCTTCTTGGTCTCAGGTGGAGCTGCCATTGCCTTCTTGCACTTGCCGGTGGAGCTCTATGGTGCGTCCTTGACGGTAGCGCAGCACTCCGAAGAGGTGCGCTTGCCGGAGTGGGCATCAGAGCTCTTGCCGGACTTGGACTTCTTCTTCCCCCCGGGAGCTTCAGCGGCAAGTGTCTTGCGTTCTGCTGCGGCTGCTGCTTCCCGGTAGATCTTGTCGGCACATATAAGAGCATCCTTCTTGTCGCCAGGGACAGAGATGACACTTATCGGGCCTGGCATTTATAGTACGTTGTACGCATAGTGAGAGGCTGCCATGAACTTGGCGAGTGCCGGACGGCCAAGGATTCCATTGTAAGGTAATGGAAAGTCAGCAACATCAAATGTGACCCTCTCAGTCCTGAAGTTTAGTTCGCTGCCAAATGTTACCGGCAACGTGATCTTTCCCTTTGGCTTGCTCCTTCCCGGGTTGATTCCTTGAAATGTACCGGTCTCTTCGAGCTCACTGTCGGGGATCTGGAGTTTCTGGCGCACCGCGGAGGAGATCAGGTTCAAGCCGGCTCTACCGTCAACTAGCATCTTAGTGACCTTGAGGTTGCGGATTGTTGGTGAAACCAACATCGGCAAGCACCCAACCGCAGTTATGCGATCCGGGTGGTCCTCAATATCAAAGATGATAGGCGTGCCAGACCATTTCACAGGCTTGCGTGACTCGACGGGTGGTTCTGTTGCATTAACTTCCTGCACCCACTGCTTGAGCTGACGGTGCGAGGTATGCAGAGAAGCACCACCGTCAACGCACAGGACCTCTGTGGCTTTCTGGAACTCCTGCTCATCAGTCTCCTCGTCATCCATGTCTTCATCGTCGTTGTCATCTTCATCCTTGTCGCGGCCGCGGGGAGGTCTGTCTCCTTGGCGCTGCTTGGCCTTGCCGCGGCGTCCTCCTCGGTCGGGACGTTTCTTGCCGGATCCCCCAGCACCTTCCTGGGCCTTCTCCTTGTCACGCCGCTCGTACTCAGCTTTCTGTTGCTCAACAAGCTGCTCGACTTTCTTACAGTTCTGGCGATCATGGCCCTTGGTGCGGTGGATCTTGCAATATTGCTTGTTGGTGCCGTCCTGCTTGTCGGCGACCGCCACCTCCGCGGCAACCTCCTTGCCGGAGTCACCAGCTTTGGCTTCCTTGGCGCCACCACAATTGCCAGACTGCTCAACAACTAGCACCTCTTTGCCTTTCCTCCTTCTGTTGTTCCGCCGCGGGTTTTTCCTTGACGGGGCAGCATCTTCACTGTCAGATCCTCCCGCTCCTACATTCTCTCCGGGGAGTCTCCTCCCTTCCTCAGCGCGTGCACACTTGTCGGCCAGTGCATATAACTCATTGACGTCCCTGATCTTGCACATCGCCATTTCCTCCCGCATCCTGTGGTTTCGCACGTTCTGATGGAACGCGCTGATCACCGCGGCAGGGTGGACGTCTGGGATATTGTGCTGCACACTACTGAATCTCTGAATATACTTGCGCAAGGGTTCTCCTTCCTTCTGGGCGAGCAGATGAAGATCACTCTCCTGGCCATGAGGTTTGTGTCCGCCTGTGAAGACGCCGACAAACCGATGGCACAGATCAGCCCAAGAGGATATGGAGTTGTCCGGCAAGTGCATGAGCCAGGATCTGATATTGGGCTTGAGCACCAGTGGGAAGTAGTTGGCAAGGACCTTGTCATCTCGTCCCCCGGCAGCCTGCACCACAATGGTGTAGATGCTGAGGAACTCCGACGGATGCGTCTTGCCATCGTACTTCTCTCGTACGTCTGGCTTGAAGTTCTTCGTGCTAGGCCACTGGACTTGCCGCAGCTCACGAGTGAACGCAGGGCAACCTACCGCGTACAGCAGATCGCCTGGTTCCCCTGGCGCATGCATGTCAACAGAGGGCCCAGCGCACTTGTCGGATTGACATCGCGCTTCTCTTTGGTGCTCGATGCGGGTTCGAGCGTCTTCTTGTTGCCGATCATGAAGGACTTGGCGCTGATCGCGACGAGCTCGTGGATCCGACGATGCAGTTGAGTCGCTGTCGAGGTGGATCTGGCGAGTCGGCGATCTTGTCCTTCGGGGCGGTGATTGCATGGTAGTTGCACCTCCACCGGTTTCGTCGCCACCGGCTCGCGCCTGGCGACCGTGCCGTGGTGGTGACGCGCTCGGCCGCTGTGGAGTGTCACCGTTGCCGTAGCCGATGAGACTCTGAATCGTGGCCCTCCATTCGTCGATCTTGTCCGACGTCGGAGGGTAATCTAGGAGAAGTTGAGCTCGCGCCAAAGCTTCTGCTGGAGTGGTGGGTGGCAGTGGCGGACGGCGCGAGGAGCGGTATGTGCTCGGACTTCTAACTATGTTGGAAGGAGCAGTATCCCATCCAGGCGACCGTACACCCTGCTCGTGCCAGCACGCTGGTATGCATGCTGGTCTTGAGCGCCCCGGGATCCACCAGCTTGGTCTTGGCTTCTCATGTGTATGGCACTGCTAGTGCCATGACGCTGTTGGTCTTGCGCCTCCTGAGAGTGGCGTGGAACATGTAGAGTCGCTGAGGTTTGTGCAGCCTTGTTCTTGGACCTGGCGGCATCATGAGCTTCCTCGCTGACGTCCATTCTTCCGCCGGCGTCCATTCCACCACCTGTTTGCTCCAACGGTGGCGGAAGTGACGTGGATGGAGCGGCTGCCACCGAAGTCTTCTTCTTCGGTGGCATGTTGATGAAGGGAACGAAGATCTAGCTCGTGTGAACGCCGGATCAGGTTCACACAATCTCGACGCCCCCTACCTGGCGTGCCAAAGATGTCGGGAAACTACTGATCCACGAACACCTATGCGGCCGGCGGACCGGGCCCCTTTCGGTTCAGCGGGGGGTGGAGATCGCACGAAGAGAGCAGATCGAGGCAAAGCACACGAGCAGTTTACCCAGCTTCGGAGCTCTCCGGAGAGATAACACTCCTACTGCTGCTTGTCTGATTATCTGGTCTTCTTGCTCATGAGAGCTAAGGGTTTTCTGGCTTCGGAGTGAGTCAAGCCTTTCCCACTGTCCGAAACTCCGAACCTCGAACCTCCTCTACGTTGCGCATGGGCCTCCTTTTATATGCTAAAGGGGTCACCGACAGGTGGCAACGCAGAGGAGGGTACAAATGTAAAAAGCGAGGTAGTTGGTACAGTTACTTGTACAGTGCACCCTACCTAACCCTGACGGCAGGGGACAAGGGCACTAAATGCCCGTCTGAGTCGCCCAAACAGTGCAGAAAAGGACCGTTAGGGGCGCCACCGTTCGCCACGATGGCGATCTTGTCAGCTTCGCATGCCACTGCGCACCGCTGGCTGCACAGCCTCCTGCCACGCACGCCTGGAGAGGTCCCTAGAGCGACACGTTGGTGGATGTGCTGGAGCGTGGGCACTGAGTGGCCGCCTGCCGCGGCAAGCGCTTTGCCGCTGGTGCTATCTTGTCGGGTCCGGAAGCTTGTCGCTCACCGGGCCTCGAGGTACCTTGGTTGATCTTCCCGGCAAGCTCCTCTTGCCGGGACCTTGTTGCCTTGCCGGAGCGCGTGGCGCGTCGCGGAAAGTTCCTTGGAGTGCCTTGGTTGGCCTTCCCGGAAAGCTCCTCTTGCCGGGGCCTTGTCTCTTGAGCTTAAATACTTTGTTCTTGAATGGTTCCAAGGGAACCATGGAGGATCTTGGCGTTCACCCGGCAAGCCTTGCCGCGGGGTGCTGCAACTGCCCGTGCACAAGTTCGGGTTACTAGGGTACTTCTATTCTAGTACACCGACAACCCGGAACTTGTGGCCAACGTTAATAAGCAAGGTAACAATCAGAGGCGTAAGGGTATGTGGCCTCGATCCGGTGGGTTATACACCTTTCTTCATAGTTTATGGAGTCTAGGCGGCTTTTCTAAGTGATATTCGGCCATAGGATATAACCCGTCTTTGGTTTTACTATCTTTGAGCCACCGGCTCTTATGATACATATGTATTTTGACAATGTACATATTATATAAAGTAATAAAGCAAGACTTTTGTCCTTTTTTCACCCTCAAAAGTGTATATATCTTTTTGACAGGTGGTGGAAACAACCAACAGGGACCGGATCATATCTGAATCTGGCTTTCCCTTTGGGACGGCTTATGATCATATCTGAATCTAGCCATGATCACTTGGGGGCTTCCTGTTCAAACATAGGTCGTATTTGAACCAAAGAGAACATAGCTGTCGATACCCACTTGATCGGCATACTTGCCAAGCCTACTTGGGGGCTTCCTGATCATATTTGAATCACATCTTAACCCCTTTAGGTCTGACGTGGATCGTATTCGAATCAGCGTCATTAAACAAATCCTATGGTCACTTGGGGGCTTCCTGTTCAAACATAGGTCGTATTTGAACCAAAGAGAACATAGCTGTCGATACCCACTTGACCGGCATCGCCAAGCCACTGGGGGCTATATGATCGTATCTGAATCTTAGATTAACCCCTTTGGAACGGTTTACTGATCATATCCGAATCAGAAGCTTGTAAAGTATTTTGATTATCCTGATACCTTGTGAAAAGCATTTTGAGATGTCTTTTGTCTTGCCGGTTTAATATTCGTTACCCCAGGTTGTTAAGTGTCGGGTAAACATTATATGAGCCAGGAAGATTATCCAAGGATTGCAGAATAAGGCAAGGAAAGTTTAAAACACAAAGGAAGCAAAAGCCAGAAATATATAGCTATGGCAGCTTACGAAAAGTATTAAGCATGCACAAAGGCATGACAGGCATGGGGAAGTTTTTTCTACCCTATTACAAGACTCCCCGAGTCTGAAATTGATGAAGCATTGTTTTTTGGCCAAACACTTGGCGATTTACTCCTTCGGCGGGCTTGAGGGCTCCGGGTTATCCTTCTCCGCTTCTCCGTCGGCGGTTTTGTCCTGGAAAGTGGATGAGGACCAATCAATGCCGCTCAAAGCTTCAAATTCAGCTTCAGCATCTATTAAACCGGACGGGTCCACTCCAGGGGCAAAAGTATGCTTACGAATTGGAGGGATCAGGCTGATTTGATCATATGGAGCGTTTGGGATTCTCCGGTTTTCACTGTCATAAGCCGGTGCATACTCGCTAAGATCTGTGTCGTTTCAAATAAGGGTTGCCACGGGACGTATGGCTTTGACACGGGCGTTGAAGTCATGGTCATCAAAGGCAGTACCGTCCTCCTTCAGACTTGGGTATGCAAGGTCAAGGTCGGATGGGTCTAGTTCTGGGAGCCATGCTTTGGCCCGACTCAATGCGGCTATGGCTCCGGCTCTTGAGGACGCCCGCCTTAAATCTTGGATCCGCCAAGGAAGAAAAGCGAGGCTCTTTAATACATCTTGCAGAAGGCGGGGGTGTGGAGTTGATAAAGCTACAACGGCCAAGGCACGTTGTGACCCGGAGTACAGCTGCTCCACAAGGGTGTAAACCGCCTTGAGCTTGGTCAGCATGTTTTGCTTGAGGTTGGTACTCCTGGGGCATGTATGATCACAAGCATAACAATAAGCCGGAGATACTCGTCACACTAAATCTTGGAATATTACAATTTTTAAAGGCTTAGAGTGACTTACCGAAGATGGCTGAGACCATTTGGGATATCTGCCGCTTTAAGTCGGACAGTTCGGTTGTTGCCTCTGCAAGTGATGCTTCTCCCATTTCGGCCCGAGCCACTAATGAAGCCCTTTCATCAGCCCAAGCTTTTTTCTCCGACTCAAAATTTTTCTTCAATTTCTCTTGTTCAGAGATGCTGAATTCAAACTTGGAGTTTGCCTTTTGAGTTTCAAGCTCTTGAAGCACTAGTAGAAAAGGGGGCAATGGTCCAGGCCGGTCCAGCCCATTAGTCCCGGTTCAATCCAGAACCGAGACCAATGGGGGAATTGGACCTGGTTCTTGAGCCCCGGCGGCCGGCCAGGCCACGTGGGCCATTGGTCCCGGTTCGGCTGGACCTATTGGTCCCGATTGGTGGGACGAACTGGGATCAATGCGCCTCGCTCCTGGCCCACCACCATTGGTCCCGGTTGGTGGGACGAACCGGGACCAAAGGGTTGGTCCTCGTTGCGGCCAGAGTTTAGTCCCACCTCGCCAACCGAAGGGGAATCGGACCGGTTTATAAGCCCCTCCCTCTCTGCCATATTGAGCTCCTCTGAAAATGAAAATAGATGCCCTTATATAGGAAAATTAGCCTAAATTCATATGGATTTCGATTGAAATTCGTTATGAATTTAAGTTGATTTTCCTCTATAAGCGCATCTATGCTCATTTCTGAGTAGTTTTTTATATTTTTTTTCTTTTCTGCTATATTTATTTTTTTCTTTTAATTTCTGAGTTCTAATAAGCCATTAAAAATAAGGATATATGCTCCTTTTTTAGTACAGTTAATCACAACTATTTTTTGCTTCTATTCATTTCTGAGTAGTTTTCTATATAGTTTCTTTTTTCTTTTCTGTTATATTTATTCTTTTGTTTTTGTTTCTGAGTTGTAATAAGTCATTAGAAATAAGCATCTATGCTATTTTTTAGTAAAGTTAATCAAAATTATTTTTTCTTCTATTTATTTCTGAGTGGTTTTTTATATAGTTTTTTTTCTTTTCTGCTACATTTATTTTTTTCTTTTTATTTCTGAGTTGTAATAAGTCATTAAAAATAAAAAAGAGGCGCAATGCTCGTTAAGATGAAGCCGCTCCCCCGGAGCAATACGAGTGGGTCAACGGTACTCACACGATGATGCCTTGATCATGGTAACGACATGGAACGCCGCCATCGCCCGCCGTCAGCTCGGTTTTCACCGGCAACTACGTCTCCCCGACTCCCAGCTGGTGCCACATGACGGATCCCGAGATCTGAACACCCAGCCTCAGGCCGACCACCTCTGACTGAAGAGATGACCACCATCGCCGGCTGCAACGGTCAGAATTATTTTTTAGTAAAGTTAATCAAAATTATTTTTTCTTCTATTTATTTCTGAATTGTAATAAGTCATTAAAAATAAAAAAAAGGCACAATGCTCGTTAATTTGCTTCAAGCCTTTCGGAACAGTGTCAACTGCACTGCACATAGCTTTGTGCAGTCTACCGTATTCCTCAAGGCTTGAAGCTAACCAACATGCAGGAGCATTGAGCCTCTTCGTCATCGTCTCTGCACTCAGGGCTTATAAACAACTGCGACTGCCTCTCGCTTGGCGAGGTGGGACTAAAAAAATAGCTGCAGGAAGAATCAACAAAAAAATAGCTGCAGAAAATAAAAAAGTAGTTACACGGGTCCATTGGTACCGGTTCATGGAACCAACCGGTACCAATACCGCTCTTTGGTCCCGGTTCGTTGGACCAATTTGAAAACAAAAAAACAAAAAAAATGCCCCCTACTGGGCCCCCACGGCCTGAATACGACTAGAAACCCTACTATGGGCTAGGATTCAGGCCCGCAGTAGGCCCAGAAGGCCCATCAGGCAAAGCAATAGCAAGTAGGCCCGAAAGCCTGCGGTGGAGAGGAGCTTGAGAGGGGTGCGGCAGTGGGGCTTATAAACCACTGCGCGCCCCTCTCGACTAGCGAGGTGGGACTAAACTTTGGCCCCGAGGCGGACAGCACAGATGCCTTTGGTCCCGGTTGGTGGCACCAACCGGGACTAAAGTGTGGGCATTAGTCCCGGTTGGAGCCACCAATCGGGACCAAAGGTCTTCGTTTCCCGCCCTTCGGGCTGCTGAAAAGAGGCCTTTGGTCCCGGTTGGTGGCTCCAACCGGGACTAATGCCCCCTTTAGTCCCGGTTGGAGCCACCAACCAGGACCAATGCTCTTGCTATATATACTGGACTTAGCAGTTTTCGCCAAATCCCATCTCTTTCTAGCCCCTGCCCCGAGCCTCTGCTCCTCGTCGCCATCGCCGCCGAGCCCGCCCCATGCCGCCCCGAGCCCGCCGTCCCCGTCCCCGCCCTGAGCCCGCCATCGTCGCCGCCCCCATCGCCGCCTGCGTCCCGCGCCGCCCCGTCATCGCCGCTCGCGTCCCGCGCCGCCGCGCCCCAACGTCGCCAGCCGTCGCCCCTGCCCCGAGCCCGCCGTCCCCGTCGCCGCCCCCGAGCCCGCTGTCCTCGTCGCCCATGCCCCGTGCCGCCCCGAGCCCGTCGTCGCCCCTGCACCGCGCCGCCTCGACGCCGACGTGAGCGTTTTTTTATTTTTGTTAGATTTTTTTAGATTCTTTTTGTAGTTCATAGATTTTTTTGTTAGGTTAGATGTGTAGTAATTTAGATATGTAGTTCGTAGATTTTTTTTTTGTTAGATTAGATTTTTTTGTTAGATTACATGTGTAGTAATTAATTTTTTCATATTATGTTAGATTAATTAGATTTTTTTTGTTAGACTAGATATGTGTAGTAATTAATTTGTTCATATTATGTTAGATTTTTTTTCTGTTAATAGATTTTTTTGGTGATATTATTTTGAATATGCATGTTTGGTGATATTATTGTTAATAGATTTTTTTTGGTGATATTTAGATTGTGTAATTAATTTTGGTCATAGAATTTTAATGATTTTTTGTTCATAGTATTTAGAAAAAGGAAAAAAAATAAGAAGTAGTTTATATATAGTTGAACTAGCTAGTTGATTTAATTAACTAATTTATTTTACTATATATAGAAGTAGTTTGTTTTTAGTAAGTACTACTTATTTATTTATAGTAAGTGCTTAGTAGTTGAACTACATAGTTGATTTAATTAATAAAACTACTTTTATTTAACTATATATAGAAGTAGTTCCCGCGTCGACGTCGGCGATGCCTATCCCGCATCCTCGTCGTCGTCGACTCGGCAGTGGAGGCCTGCTTGATCAGGGCCATGTTCGAGACTGGGCTCCGCCGGGTTGGTATTGGGAGGTGCTACCTTCCGGGGGACGTAGGTTGGTGAGGAGGCAGCCCGTTGTTGACCCAATCCTTGTTTGGTGGCGGTCGTGTGGGCCAGTGACGGTGGTGAGGCATCCGAACACCGCGGAGGTGGTACATCACCGTGTCAGTGAGGAGGACGAGCACGTCCGTCGCTACATGGTTGCATTGGAGGGGAGGTTCGACAATACCTGGCAGGTTCTTTAGGGATCTCACTGGAGCTATGATCCTGTGATGGTTCCTTATCTTTGGTTGTCCACCGCCCGCGTCGATACCCGTCGGGAGCTACGGTTCTAGTTGTATTAGTGATAATATTCGACGATGTACGAACAGCAAGAGATGATGTACTTTTGATTATAATTATTGAATGCATGCTAATTTGAATACTATACTTTATTTTATGATTTGGTTTTGCTTATTTTATGATTTGGTTTTGCTTACTGAATGCTCATATTGGATAATTTCTCCTTCATTCCCGTGTGTTAGACACTTTGATATAATTAATAATGCATTCGGGAATGAAAGGATGAGCTACGTACATCAATCATCGATACTCAACCCGTGATTAATAATAATGATCTAGTTTACTATTTGAATTATGAACGTATAGGCCGGAAATGTCGTACTCATCGGACGACGAAAACCGCCCGGGGGAGTGCGACTGGTGCCACGACGACCGAGGTATCTGCGACAGGTTCATTGTGCTGGACGAAGATCGGCGCTTCAGCATTAAGCTCGAGGAGACCTTCGATGTTCATACGGTACGCAACCGACGATAATAGTTTTTTTTCGTAATTACTCATGACTTCAACTATTTTAATCATGACAATGTTTTTCATCTTTTCCAATTCGACTAGCTTATCCCATGCTTTGCAAGACGCTATGTCTTGGAGAGGATGGGTTTTGAAGACCATGAAAGTTTCGAAACCAAAAAAATTATCCTAAGTACCCATCATGGTGTGGATTTTCAAGTAAAGCTGTACAATGCTCAGAGTGTAATCCATTTTGGTTGCAAAAATTGGGAAGCACTTTGCAAGATGTATGGTTTTGATGAGGGTATGCTTGTTACCATGGATCTTGGTGATCCTACAATCGAGCAAGAGAGACCTACGATTTTCGTCCTTCTGGATACACCTCCAATTCTTCCCCCATGTGAGCTTAACATAGTTATTAAGTAATTTATATTGTTTATTTGAAAATAGTTGACAACTTATTCTCCATTGACAGCTTATTTTCATTCTTCAAAGAATGTGCGGAAGATGGTAGACAGAACCTACTACACCGAAGGCTCCGAACTAACTTATCAGGAGAAAAATCATCTGGTCGGATTTTGTACTGATCTTGAGAATTACAATGTCTACAATCGAACTCCTCAACATTATGGTCAATACGTGCCACTAGTGCACGTGTTGAACTACGGTAACTACCATGGAGATACCCTGGTATGATTTTTTACTATTACAACATTCGTGCATCTTTTTGCACACTTCTAAAACTAGTACATCATATCATTGCTAACTACGAAGTTATTACTATGTTTTCAACAGATAATCCCAAATGATTGTGTGCCTCATCTGATGTATACACGGGGTAGCCTTCATGTTTTGAACATACAACCAGGTCGTCCTACGAATCTCAACTGTCCATACCGGGTTTCTAAAAGAAGTGGAGACATGATAATCAAAGAATGGAAAAAATGTATGGACAGTCGTAAGGAGCTTCTTGGAAGCAACATTCAGCGAAGGGCAAAAATTGGAGACAGGATGATCGCCATTCTTCATAATGGAGAGTCAGGGTCTATATTGTTTTATGCTATTTTACCTTAAGGGTGTTTAGGTCCTACCTGATACTGATGATCATGTGCTAAGAACAATTATGTAGGGTTGGGTTCGATGACTATGAGGACGATGATCGTATGACTTATTATTAATAACGAGTAGAAGTTGTATATGATGATGCATGATTAGTAGGACTTGTTATTATACATATATGATGATGTATGATGCAAGCATGCATGAGCATTTTATATCTGCGGGTGAAATGAACATAGCAGCAGTGTTGATAAACCAAGGACAAAGATATACGAGAGGACACTTCTCTCTATTATCTAGCTATAATAACAACCTAAAAATAACCCCTAAAGCAGCCACTTTTTTAAAAAAATTACTTTTGGTCCCGGTTGGAGCCACCAACCGGGACCAAAGGCCCCCTGACTGGGGTGGGCGCACAGGGCCACGTGGAGGCACATTGGTCCCGGTTCTGGTTTGAACCGGGACTAATGGGTGGAGGTATTAGTAACGACCCATTAGTCCCGGTTCATGAACCGGGACTAAAGGCCCTTACGAACCGGGACTAATGGGTGGTTTTCTACTAGTGAAGCTTCAGCTGGCTCTTCAGGTCAGCAATCTCCGATTAAAATTGACTTATGGTGACCTACATTGACACCAGGTTCTGGTAAGGATTATAAGGTAACATTAAAAGTCTCAAGCACCATAGAAGTAAAGATACTTGATACTTGGGGGCTAATGTATGCTGAAGAATTGTAAACCTTCTCTTGCCGGTCATATATATTAAAAAGTCTCAAGCACTTTACAAGTAAAGATACTTGACACTTGGGGACTAATGTGTCAATTCAAAGTTTCATGCTATCAACGGGTTAAAAGTATTCACTTTAAACCGGACAAACTAACAATAAGTAGATTTCTAAGTCTATAGCATATTCATTCATAAGCGATAGACTTGGGGGCTGGTACAATAACTAAGGTTCAGGAAAAGTTAAAGTTATACCTCAGATTTATGCTGTATTTGCTTCACCATGTCAATTTCCAGGTCATGGTTGTTGTGCACTTGGTTCAGATAACCTAAGACTATATCACCAATGCTTAGGTGAGCATAATCAGTGATATCTTGTTTAGCTTTTCGACGTTGGGCAAACACCTCCTTGGTAGTGCACTGAGCAAGAACAGTAGGCTGGCCCGGTTCAACATATTGGTTTTTCAGAAACACAACTTATGGATAAGTTATCTTGACCGGGCTATGAATTTCCGGGTTATCAGAATTGTGGACAACGTCTTCTATAGGCGGGTCAGAGGTTGACACTGGAATATCAAGAGCCGGTTCAGGCGGTGGCTGATGAGTGGAGCCGTCAGGAACGGATGAGTCAATTGCCGATTCAGGGACCACCGGGTCTTGGGACGGCTTATTCTTCTTTGCCCTCTTGCTGGGCTTCACTTGAAGGCTGTCAATCAAAGTGGAAGGATGAGTATCAACGTATAAGTATGGAAAAACTTAAAGTAAGAAAGGTTGCATTACCCAGGAGCTGTTTTAAAAACCGGCATGTTCGATTGCATCGACTCGTCGGAAGACGGAGAAGCATCCTGATAATTGGAATCAGATGAATTGAGAGGTTGGCAAAATTAGACCCGCCAAAGGAAAAGCAGAATGTAAATCGGAGGTAACCTCCGTTCGACGCTTCTTGGTTACATCAAGTAGGCCGGAGGAGAGTTCGGCGTCTTGAGTGGCCCGAGTCTGCCTCCGGTTCTCAAGCTGTTGTTGCTTCAAAAGAAATTGAGGATCTTGATAAGCAAGTGCATGTGAAAATCTTACTTTCCGGGTCACCCTTCGGATCTTTTGCTTTGGCAAAGGTTCTGAGTCGGAGGAGATTATAGTTACCTCTTCATTAGCTGCTCGACTGTTCCCTATATCCTCCTGAAGGGATAAAATGTCAGACAGGTGATAAGAAGGGACTTAAGAAAATTTAAAGATTACCTCTTCCTCATCCGAAGAGATATCCTCCAATCTGAGTAAGTCGAAGGAGCTGGGTTTCTTCTTCTTTGAGGTTCCTACCTTGGCGGCTTTCCTTTCAGCTTTCTTGGTTATCCTGGCCTGTTTGGCAGCTTCATGGTCATATTTGACCTTCCAGAAGTCATCACTGGCCTGTGGAAAAAGTTAAAGAATTATGAGTACCAAGAAAGGTATAATATATCTGTAAACATTGGTTACGATTGATAACTTACCGCAGGGGCCGGGTTATTCTTGCAAAATGGAAGTAAGCTGAAGGCGTTGCTCGTCACAGTGCCCTCCTTCAGCAGTGACTGGGTTGTAGCATCCACCACATCATCTGGTAAGTTGTGAGGGCTATGGCGTAGCGGATCATTCTTTTCTCCAGTATAAGTACACATTAAGCCAGGACGGCGGCTTAATGGAAGTATACGCCAAGTGACCCAGGCTTGGACCAGATCGATGCCATTTAAACCATTTCCCAATAGAGCTTTAATCTTCTTGATTGTGGAATTAAGAGGCACGCGTTCAAGGGTTGTCAGCTTGTCTGGTAGCAGATGATTAGACTCAAGGCGCAGGGCGCGAAAGCCGGGCAGAGGTTTTTCATCAGCCGGAGAAGTGTCCTGACAGCAGAACCATGTCTGGTTCTAGGATTTGGGGTGACTCGGCAACTCAGCATAAGGGAAAAGACAGTCTCTCCGTCGCTGGATTGAGATGCCACCAAGCTCAAGACTGGGCCGGTTTGCAGGTTCATTTTGCCGGTTCATGTAAAAAAGTTCTCTGAACAATAGCAGACTTGGCTCCTCACCCAGGTACACCTCGCAGAAGACTTGAAAATTACAAATATTTGACATGGAATTGGGTCCGATGTCTCGAGGTCTAAGGTCAAAGAAATTCAAAACCTCCCTGAAGAATTTTGAGCCGGGAGGAGCAAATCCACGGCTCATATGATCCGTAAAAATTATTATTTCCCCTGCTTTGGGATGAGGCTTTTCTTCAGACGGGTCAGGGGCACGGTAAGACATGACATCCTTTTTTGGCAGATGCCCAGACTTCACAAACTCAGCTAGTTTGCTATTGGTAACTATGGATGGAACCCAATTGCAAGTTACAGGGGCCTTGCTAGCCTTAGGAGCCATCACAACAATTGGCCTATGGAAAAATAAGAAGATCCGGTTCAATTTTAACCCGGGAAAAAGATTCTAATTATTCAAAGTGGCGGCTTAATAAGGGGCCTAATGATGTAAGGATGACTGTGCAACAATACTTAAGCCGCTACAAGTATCAAGTGCAGTTCACAATTATTTCCGGGACATGAGGAGCAATTAAAGTTATGTGTCATTTAAGCCGGACACCTCGATGGTTGTATTTTCGAGCATTTACCAGAAGAGGTTTTCCGGGTGATAAAAGCAAGTTTCACAGATAACAGTTATTACTCTGGATCAAAATATTGCTCTGAAAGGAAATTTTCTAGACCTAAAACGAGGCAGAGAAGTTCATGCACTCGAAGAGGGTTCCTGAACAAGGGAAAGGAGATCTATCTTTATGCAAGATCAACACAACCAAACACCGCAGCAGTTCTACGTGGTTTTCACGATCTAAGCAGGGCATTGGAAGGAACTAGCGAGGGTTTGGTGTCGGCCAGTGATGAACACCGACAAACTCGATAAGGACCTAATGCAGATCTGAGAAAGGGAATGAAAGGAACTCACAGATGCGGACGAGCTGCGGAGCTTCGCCGTTGATCTCTGGTCAAGGTCAGGTCGATGCAGCGGCCTGAGTCGATGAAGATGAGGGAGTCGATGGCGACAGCGGCTGTCGGGGAAGCTGATCCGCGAACACCTATGGGGACCGGCGGACCGAGCCCCTTTCGGTTTGGCGGGGGGCGGAGGTCGCACGAAGAGCGGATAGAGGCGAAGCACACGAGCAGTTTACCCAGCTTCGGAGCTCTCCGGAGAGATAATACTCCTACTGCTGCTTGTCTGATTGTATTGAGTTCTTGCTCAGGAGCGCTGAGTGCTACAGTACGCACCAGCTGCTAACGAGAACGAGCATGAGTGTTTTTCAGGCTTCCGAACCCCCTCTACGTTGCGCATGGGCCTCCTTTTATATGCTCAAGGGGTCACCGACAGGTGGCAACGCAGACAAGGGTAAAAATGGAAAAGGAGTTGCAGTTGGTACAACTACTTGTACAGTGTATCCTACCTAACCCTGACGGCAGGGGACAAAGGCATTAAATGCCCGTCCGCGTCGCCCAAATAGTGCAAAAAGGACCGTCAGGGATGCCACCATTCGCCACGATGGCAGTCTTGTCAGCGTCGCTTGCCACCTCGCACCAGTGGCTGCATACACTCTTGCCACGCGCGCCTGGGAAGACCCCAGGGCGACACGTTGGTGGATGTGCTGGAGCGCGGGTACTGAGTGGTAGCTTGCCGCGGCAAGCGCCTTGCCGCGGTTGTTGTCTTGTCGCGCCCGGAAGCTTGTCGCTCACCGGGCCTTGCCGGGACGCGTGGCGCGTCGCGGCAAGTTCCTTGCGATGCCTTGGTTAGCCTTCCCGGCAAGCTCCTCTTGCCGGGGCCTTGTCTCCTTGGCTTGAATACTTTGTTCTTGAATGGTTCCAAAGGAACCACGGAGGACCTTGGCGGTCACCCGGCAAGCCTTGCCGCGGGGTGCTGCAACTGCCCGTGCACAAGTTCGGGATACTAGGGTACCCCTACTCTAGTACACCGACAGGAGCCCCCGGGCCTGGGCCACACATGGCGTCGAGCGCTATTGGGCCAGGCCCAAAACAGGGCACGGGCACGCGCGGCCTGGGTTACGCCGTATCTTACTCCGTATCCACCGCGCCCTCCCCCAATGGCACGCGTCGAATGCGGCGTCGTGGGAGAGATCGTGGGTGGTTTCTTTATTCGGAAAGGCGGAATGTCCGCCCCCTCCCTCTTTATAAGCAGGGGAGACAGGGGCAGTTCGCCCATCTCGCCGGTTGCTACTCCAATCTCGGAAATCTCCGCCGCTCCCCCCCTCCTTCTCAAAGCCGAAAGAGAGCAGCGCGCCACCCCCCATTGCCACCAGCACCACCAACGTCATCGATCTCCCCCACCACCTCCGCCATGGCTCCGAAAGCCGACGAGGGGAAGGGCGTGAAATCGGTTGAGGCGCAGCGGCTCGCGGCGCTGCGAAAGGAGCGGGCCATCTTCCCCCCTCATCTCGACGCAAAGGAGCTGAGGGAGTACTACTACCTCTTCTGGTCGACGGAGACGCGAGCACATCCGCGCACGAAGGTACTCCCAGCTTCCGCTTCGGAACTGGCTCCAAATGGATACCCTTTCTTTGCACTGTTCTTCTACTGCGGGCTCTGCCCGCCTTTCTCTGAATTTTTCTGCGATATCATGAACACCTACGGGTTCCGCCTCCTTGACTTCACCCCCAATGCCGTTCTGACCATGGCAGTTTTCGCACATCTCTGTGAAAACTTTGTCAGAGTCCATCCAAATGTCGCTCTTTTTCGCCACTTCTTTATGCCCCGAGTCGAGAGAGGAGAGCCTTTCTCCGGCGGAATCGCCTGCATCTCGAGAGTCGGCAAGAGGGAAGCTTATCTGGAGGGAGAGCTCCGTAGCAAGTGGGAGGAATGGAGAGCAGAGTGGTGCTGGATTGTCGAGGAGAACCCGCAGCCATTTACCGCCCTTCGACAAGCCCCAATAGCGCGCGGCAACGATTGGAGCAACGTGGCCCCGGAAGACGATAGGCTGAAGATTGCCGTCACCCGGATCCTTCGCCTCAGGCTTGCCGAGCTCACCGTAGGCGCCGTTGGCGCAGATTTTCTCCGCCGCCACATCGCCCCCCTGCAGGAGAGGAGGAGACCCGCCTGGGAGTTACAGAACTCGGCGGATATCATGAGGCTGCGCCCGGGCCTCAACTTCAACTTCACTGTCCTGGAGCAGGACGCGATGCTCCTGGAACTGTTCAAGCGCGATCCTCAACATCCATTCATGTTGCCGAGGGGTGTCGTTCCATTGTGCAACAACTCCTCGCTCGACCGCATCCGTGCAATGATGCCGCTGTGCGACTCGCATGGAATTGTCCCAACTTGGCAAGAGCCGGCAGACGCCGTCGTGCAGGAGTTCTTTGATGGCTTGGTTGAAGTGCCGGTCCGCTCCAACGAGCAGAAGAGCCTTGCTCGCGACACCACCGACGCAGAGATGAAGCGCATCGCCACTAGGCTGGAAGAGGCGGCGGCAGCCACTGCCGCGGGTGAGTTTCGATTCACCGTGGAGGAGGCAGAGGCAGCAGAGGCGGCAAGCCTTGCCGAGCGTGAGGAGTTTGCCGGAGAGGGAGAGCTTGTTGGGCCCGAAGATGAGTCGAGCGAGCCCGGCGAGGGAGAGCTTGTCGGACCCGAACCTTCAGACAGCTTGCCACAAGCGGAGCCCCCAGCTCCACCAAGAAGGCGTCTCCGCAAGGCCGTGGACATAGCGGGACGGCAGACGAGTCAACAGCAGTTGTGCCGCGCGAGAAGCTCTACCGCGGCAAGCACTGTTGCCGCGGGAGCGCCTCACGCCGCTGCGGCAACTAGAGCGAGGTCTTCGCGGCCCACCGCTACTGCTCCTGCCAAGCGGACAAGGGAAACTACTCCTCCACCTCGTCGCATCGGAGGTGAGCCGGACTTCGATCTCTCCGTGCTCAGCTCCGACGAGGAAGAAGAAGAGTAAGATTCTTTGCCGTGCTTGTAGTACTTCAATTCTTGCTGTTTTGTCTTGAATCTGATTTGCTTTACTCCGAACCCATTCCTTTTCAGGACTCTGGCCCAGAGAGCGGCGAAGAGAGCCAAGGTCCCGGTGATTGTCATCGAGGACGAACCCACCGCGACAGCAGAGGGCGTGTCCGAGGCCATCTTGCCGGACCCGGCAACTTTTCCCCAAAGCAGCCCCCATTGCAGCCCCCAGCGTAAGTATATAGTTTACTTCCTGCTGTCAGGCGCGCATGGGTGATCTTTCTTTGCTGATATCTGACTGTTGGTTTGTGCAGGAGCAGAGCAGCCTGACCAGGAGAGCCCGGAAGCCGTTCCCGAAGTGCCATCTGCTTCGACTACACCGCCAAGGGAGAATTCCCCGGCAAGTCTTCATACCTTGACCTAGCCCCCTGCAGAAGGGAACTGACAAAGTAAACTGGGCACTGCTCCATTCTTTTCTGCATCTTCTCATGCGCCTGCGCAGATCCATCTTTATCGGGACCAGAGCTTGCCGGTGAAGTCTCCTGCTTGTCTCTGGATGTATCTGCCGTGGTTGCTGGCTCATCATCCGCCTCCCTCTCCGCTACTAACGCGGCACTAACCACTTGATTGGTTGCCGCTATATATAGCAGCAACTTCTCTTGTGGCTTAGGTGCGACAAGTGTTGGAGTGGAGGACAGGTATCTCTTTAAGTCCTGCAGCGTTGCCTCCGCTTCCGAAGTCCATTTCATTGGACCTGCCTTTTTCAATATTTTGAAAAATGGCAGGGCGCGCTCAGCAGACCTAGAGATAAACCTGCTGAGAGCAGCTACGCAACCGGCACGTCTTCGTACATCCTTGACGCGCTTTGGAGCTTCAATCTGCTCAATGGCCTTGATGTTGTCGGGATTGGCTTCAATTCCCTGCTGAGACACGAAGAACCCGAGAAGCTTGCCGGAGGGGACTCCAAACACGCACTTCTCGGGGTTAAGCTTGAGGTTGATCTTGCACAGATTTGCAAAGGTTTCGTCTAAGTCTTGAATCAGAGTCACCTTGTCCTTGCTCTTGACCACTATGTCATCCATGTAGGCTTCCACATTTCTGTGTATTTGCGGCTCAAAAGCGTCGTGGACTACCCTTGCAAATGTTGAACCAGCATTCCTTAAACCGAAAGGCATCCGTACGAAACAGTATGTGCCACATGGGGTGATGAATGCGGTCTTCTCCTCAACCTCTTCTGCCATGAAGATCTGATGGTATCCTGAGTATGCATCAAGAAATGAAAGCAAGTCACATCCGGCCGTGGAGTCAACAATCTGGTCGATGCGCGGAAAGGGAAATGGGTCTTTGGGACAAGCTTTATTGACATCGGTAAAGTCGATACAAAGCCTTCATTTCCCGTTTGCCTTGCGCACAACTACAGGGTTGGCCAACCACGTAGGATGGAGCACTCCTCTGACGAGGCCTGCTGCTTCCAATTTCTTGATTTCTTCTGCGATGAATTCTTGGCGCTCCACTGCCTATTTCCTGACTTTCTGCTTGACGGGCCGTGCATGAGGACAGACGGCAAGATGGTGCTCGATTACTTTCTTGGGAACACCGGGGATGTCAGACAGTTGCCATGCAAATACGTCGACGTTCGCCCGCAGGAAAGCAACGAGCGCGCTTTCCTATTTAGGGTCGAGAGTGGCACTGATGGTGAAGGTACCACCAGTGCCATCCTCCTTGGCGGACACCTTCTTGGTCTCAGGTGGAGCTACCATTGTTTTCTTACACTTGCCGGTGGAGCTCGATGGTGCGTCCTCGACGGTAGCGCGGCACTCCGAAGAGGTGCGCTTGCCGGAGTGGGCATCAGAACTCTTGCCGGACTTGGTCTTCTTCTTCGCCCCGGGAGCTTCAACGGCAAGTGTCTTGCGATCCGTTGTGGCTGCTGCTTCCCGGTAGATCTTGTCGGCGCAGATAAGAGCATCCTTCTTGTCACCAGGGACAGAGATGACACTTATCGGGCCTGGCATCTTCAATATGTTGTATGCATAGTGAGAGGCTGCCATGAATTTGGCGAGTGCTGGACGGCCGAGTATCCCATTGTAAGGCAATGGAAAGTCAGCAACGTCAAAAATGACCCTCTCAGTCCTGAAGTTCAACTCGCTGCCAAATGTCACCGGCAACGTGATCTTTCCCTTCGGCTTGCTCCTTCCCGGATTGATTCCTTGGAACGTGCCGGTCTCTTCGAGCACGCCATCAGGGATCTGGAGTTTCTAGAGTACCGCGGAGGAGATCAGGTTCAAGCCGGCCCCTCCGTCAACTAGCATCTTAGTGACCTTGAGGTTGCGGATAGTTGGTGAAACCAACATCGGCAAGCACCCGACCGCACTTATGCGATCAGGGTGGTCCTCAATATCAAAGATGATAGGCATGCTAGACCATTTCATAGGCCTTCTTGACTCGACGGGTGGTTCTGCGGCATTAACTTCCCGCACCCACTGCTTGAGCTGGCGGTGTGAAGTATGCAGAGAAGCACCTCCGTCAACGCATAGGACCTCTGTGGCTTTCTGGAACTCCTGCTCATCGGTCTCGTCATCATCCATATCTTCATCGTCGTCGTCATCTTCATCCTTGTCGCGGCTGCGGGGAGGTCTGTCTCCTTGCCGCTGGTTAGCCTTGCCGCGGCGCCCTCCTTGGCCGGGGCGTTTCTTGCCGGCTCCTCCAGCACCTTCCTGGGCTTTCTCCTTGTCGCGTCGCTCGTATTCAGCCTTTTTCTGCTCGACAAGCTGCTCGACCTTCTTGCAGCTCTGGAGGTCATGGCCCTTGGTACGGAGGATCTTGCAGTACTGCTTGTTGGTGCCGTCCTGCTTGTCGGCAACCGCCACAGCCTCCTCGCCGGAGCTACCATCTTTGGCTTTCTTGGCGCCACCTCCGTTGCCGGACTGCTCAACGACTAGCACATCTTTGCCTTTCTTCTTCCTGTTGTTCCGCCGCCGGTTTTTCTTTGCCGGGGCAGTCTCCTCACTATCAGATCCTCCTGCTCCTATATTCTCTCCGGGGAGTTTCCTCCCTTCCTCACCACGTGCACACTTGTCGGCCTGGGCATATAGCTCACTGACGTCTCTGATCTTGCACATCACCATCTCCTCCCGCATCCTGCGGTTTCGCACGTTCTGATGGAATGCGTTGATCATCGCGGCAGGGTGGACATCTGGGATGTTGTGTTGTACATGGCTGAATCTCTGAATGTACTTGCGCAGGGGCTCTCCTTCCTTCTGGGCGAGCAGATGAAGGTCGCTCTCTTGGCCATGAGGCTTGTGGCCGCCTGTAAAGGCGCCGACAAACTGATGGCACAGGTCTGCCCAGGATGATATGGAGTTGTCTGGAAAGTGCATGAGCCAGGATCTGTCATTGGGCTTGAGCACCAGCGGGAAGTAGTTGGCCAGGATCTTGTCGTCCCGCCCCCCGGCATCTTGCACCGTGATGGTGTAGATGCTAAGGAACTCCGATGGATGCGACTTGCCGTCGTACTTCTCTGGTACATCTGGCTTGAAATTCTTCGTGCTGGGCCACTGGACTTGCCGCAGCTCACGAGTGAACGCAGGGCAACCTACCGTGTACGGCAAGTCGGCTGGTTCCCCTGGTGCATGCATGTCGACAGAGGGCCCAACGCGCTGGTCTGATTGACGCCGCGCTTCTCTTCGGCGCTCGATGCGAGTACGAGCGTCTTCTTGCTGACGTTCATGAAGAACTTGGCGCTGATCGCGACGAGCTCGTGGATCTGATGATGCGGTGGAGTCGCTATCGAGATGGATCCGGCGAGTCGGCAATCTTGGCCTTCGGGGTGGAGAGTGCATGGTGGTTGCACCCCCACCGGTTTCGTCGCCACCGGCTGCCGCAGAGTGTCGCCGTTGGCGAAGCCGATGAGACTCTGAATGGTGGCCCTCCATTGATCGATCTTGTCTTCCATTGGAGGGTAATCCAGGAGCAGTTGAGCTGGTGCCAAAGCTTCTGCTGGAGTGGTGGGTGGCAGTGGCGAACGGTGCGAGGAGCGGGATATGCTCGGACTTCTAATAATGTTAGAAGGAGCAGTATCCCGTCCAGGCGACCGTGTCTCGCTCGTGCCAGCATGTTGGCGTGCATGCCGGTCTTGAGCGCCCCGAGATCCACCAGCTCGATCTTGGTCCAACAAACGTATGGTACTGTGAATACCATGACGCTGTCGATCCTGCGCCTCCTGAGATGGGCGCGGTGCATGTACGGACGCCGAGGTCTGCGCAGCCTTGTCCTTGGACCTGGCAGCACCGTGAGCTCCCTCGTCGACGCCCGTTCTTCCGCCGGCGTCTACCCCACCACTCGTTTGCTCCGGTGGTGGTGGGATCGACGTGGACGGAACAGCTGCCGCCGAAGTCTTCTTCTTCGGTGGCATGTCGATGAAGAAGATGAAGATATAGCTCGTGTGAATGCCTGATCAGGTTCACACAACCTCGACGCCCCCTACCTGGTGCGCCAAAGATGTCGGGGAAGCTGATCCGCGAACACCTATGGGGACCGGCGGACCGAGCCCCTTTCGGTTCGGCGGGGGGCGGAGGTCGCACGAAGAGCGGATCGAGGCGAAGCACACGAGCAGTTTACCCAGCTTTGGACCTCTCCAGAGAGATAATACTCCTACTGCTGCTTGTCTGATTGTATTGAGTTCTTGCTCAGGAGCGCTAAGTGCTATAGTACGCACCAGCTACTAACGAGACCGAGCATGAGTGTTTTTCAGGCTTCCGAACCCCCTCTACGTTGCGCATGGGCCTCCTTTTATATGCTCAAGGGGTCACCGACAGGTGGCAATGCAGACAAGGGTAAAAATGGAAAAGGAGTTGCGGTTGGTACAACTACTTGTACAGTGTATCCTACCTAACCCTGACGGCAGGGGACAAAGGCATTAAATGCCCGTCTGCGTCGCCCAAATAGTGCAAAAAGGACCGTCAGGGACGCCACCGTTCGCCATGATGGCAGTCTTGTCAGCATCGCTTGCCACCTCGCACCGCTGGCTGCACAGACTCTTGCCACGCGCGCCTGGAAAGACCCCAGGGCGACACGTTGGTGGATGTGCTGGAGCGCGGGTACTGAGTGGTAGCTTGCCGCGGCAAGCGCCTTGCCGCGGTTGTTGTCTTGTCGCGCCCGGAAGCTTGTCGCTCACCGGGCCTTGCCGGGACGCGTGGTGCGTCGCAGCAAGTTCCTTGCGATGCCTTGGTTGGCCTTCCCGGCAAGCTCCTCTTGCCGGGGCCTTGTCTCCTTGGCTTGAATACTTTGTTCTTGAATGGTTCCAAAGGAACCACGGAGGACCTTGGCGGTCACCCGGCAAGCCTTGCCGCGGGGTGCTGCAACTGCCCGTGCACAAGTTCGGGATACTAGGGTACCCCTACTCTAGTACACCGATAGTGGCGGAGCTCAAGTGGCAGAGAGGAGAGGAAGAAGACGACTGGGGAAAAGACCTAGGTCGCCCTATTTATAAGGGAAGACTGACCGAGAGGGCGCGAAAGACGAGGAGATAACATTTGTTATCCAGCGGCTCTGGCGCCTCGATTCTCGGGATGGTTAGTAAAGACAAAGATCCGTTCAAGATACGACAGAGTAAAAATTAATTTTTATTGAAGATGACGTCATGATGATTTAATCCGGATCCAGATGATGACGTCACGGCGGGTTAAAATTCTTCATTCAAGACAAAGGACTGCAGGATAGCCCATAAGGTATTTTAAGATTGACATGAACAGGTTCAAATCAATCTGGGGCCTAATGTTGGGGATATAACTATTTGTGTAAGCCGCCCAGGAGGGGCCGGGTTACGCAAAGAAGACTCACCAGAGAGAAGCCCAAGACCAAAGTATGAAGATGGCGGTTCATAGAGAGCTTAAGGCCCGCAGGCGACTTAAGGCCCGTTGTAATAAACCGCTATAATAATATTACTTGTATCATAAGGTAAACTTAACTAGTCACCGAGTCGGACATTGTTTATAAGCCGGCCGGGACTCTGTAAGCTGCAGGGCGTCGACCCGTGTATATAAGGGGACGACCCGCTGGCGGCTTAGGGCAAGAAACAACTCATCGAGAGCCAGGCATAGCGTATCACGCTCCCTGGTCATCGAAACATCAATACCAACCCAACTAGACGTAGGCCTTACCTTCACCGTAAGGGGCCGAACTAGTATAAAATCTCTCGTGTCCTTTGTCCCGATTAACCCCTTCAAGCTTCCTAGTTGCGATAGCTCCACAACTAAGTCCTTTCACGAGGACATCTGATGTGACAATTCCACGACATAACCCCTAAGTTTGATTGTGTTAAATCTTTTATGGATACCGATGCTTTTCGTGAATTTAGCACTAAATATAGACTTGACTCTGAGATAGGAGGTTCTTTCTGTGAATCATTTGCTACTCATGTTGTTCTCCCTTAGGAGAAGTGGATTAAATATCATCCTCCCACTTAAGTGAAAGTAGTAGAACCTATTAAAGTTGATGAAAAAATATTACTTATAATGTTGATCCTATTGTTCCTACAACTTATATTGAGAAACCACCTTTTCTGTTTGAATAATGGATCATGCTAAAGCTTCAACTCTAGTTCGTAAGAGTAATGCTAGAACACCTACACCCCCTATCGGAGTAAATGTCCACGGGTAGCCCTATCCGCTCCCCATGACGTTTGAAGACATCGGGGCTGGTTGCGCTCCTCAAGCGTCCAAACAAAGGGCCGCCTCACTACGGGAAACAGTTAATTTGCCGTCAGGAGGCATCTTTGCCGTCAGCTTTTCGTCGGGCAGACGGCAAAGAAAGGGTTTGCCGTCATTAGCAGACGGCAAAGAGAAACTTACGACAAAATAAACTTTGCTATCTGCAGAAAAAAATACAGATGGCAAAGAGCTCACTTTGCCGTTTGCAGTAAAAATCACAGACGGCAAAGAACCTTTGCCGTTTGCATTTCTTTTGGCAGAAGGCAAAAAATCTTTGTCGTCTGTGTTTTTTTTGGCAGATGGCAAAGATCTCTTTGGCGTCTGTATTTTGTTTCGCAGACGACAAAGGAAAAGCACACCACGCGGATCGATCACACGGATCGATGACTTGGCAACATCTTAGCCGCAGATCCCACCCACTCTAAAGTCGTCGGATGCACGCTCCCACCGACCGCCACGATGCACGCGCCCCCACGCACGCCCCCACCCATGATGCTAGGACCGTACCTGCCCACCCACGACTCCCTTCTCCTCCTCGCTCGTGCTCCCTCCTCTCTCTATCTTGCACGCTCTCTCCTGCTCCCTCCTCCCTCCTCCGCCGAGCAGCCACACGCCGCCGGCCAATGCCCGCCCACAAATCCGGCGCCTCCGAGCAGCCGCCCCCTAGCCCAGCGACCGCCCGCCCATAAGGAGCCGCACACCAGGGCCAACGCCAGTGCACCCGTCTGTCCGCCATGGCGTCCAACACCGCATGATGCTCCAACTCGCAATGTCGTCATCACCCGCTGGCCGACTGCAACCCAGCTCCTCTGGCCGCGCATCCGAGCCCATGCACACCCTGAGCTCCTCCTCACCCGCCGTTCGTGCGCTCCGCCTCCCGAGCTCTGCCTCTAGAATAGCAGGGAGCTCCACTGGTCGAGCACCGCCCATCCCCGATGTCCCTCGCGTGCGTCCTTGCGGCACCGGAGCGAATTAGCTCCCAAGCGCGACTGGGCCCGAGCGGCGCGGCTGAGCCGGGCCGTCACCGGCGGTCGAGCACCGCCCATCCCCTACCTCCTCACGCCACCGGAGCGAGTCAGCTCCCCAGCGCGGCTGCGGAGGAGCGGCGCGGCTGATCAGGGCCGGGCGACGGTGCAACGAGCGGAGCACGGTAGAGTGGTGCCGTGAGCGGGACGGGCGGCGGGGCGAACAAAGCACAGCAGTGGAGAAGAAGGACCTGATTGATTTTTACTTTTACTTTTTAGGGTCCTTTTGTTAATTTCCAGGTCTATTTTGTAACTTTGGTTTTTGCAGAATCATGTTTACATTTTGTACTGGAGTAACAATGAATGAAGGGCACTAAACACGGCTCGGCCTTTCCCTGTTAAAAGAAAAAGAAGAAACACTGCACTGCATGCATTGACCGCATCCCTCAGAAGCTGTGTGTGTGTGTGTGTGTGTGTGTTTAATTTGACCCTTTTCATTGCTATCTTTGATATCCCCGGCTGACGGCAAACCCCCGAATAGCTGACGGCAAAGATGTAGTCTGGCGGACGACAAAAGTACTTTTATTTGCCGTCCGTGATTTATAAGGCCGATAGCGTAGCAAATTTGGGTGACGGAAAAGTCTTTGCCGTCTGCCCCAATTAAAAGTTGATGGCAAAGTATTCTTTGCCAACTTATCTTTGCCGTCTGAGTTTGTCATCTGCTTCCTAACGGCAAAATCTTTGCCGTCTAGATTTAGGTCTTTGCCGTCTGTAAGCCACATATGGAAAATTACTTGTTTCCCGTAGTATTTTTAGCAAAGGAGAAGCCTGGACAATTTATTATAATGAGAAAAGCGCTCCCGAGGACACATGGGAATTACCGTCAAGCTAGTTTCATCACGCTCATACGATTCGCGTTCGGTACCTTGATAGTTTGATATATGGGTGGGCCGGTGCTTGGGTACTGCCCTTACTTGGACAAGCATCCCACTTATGATTAACCACTATTGTAAGCATCCGTAACTACAAAAAAAGTATTAAGGTAAACCTAACAATAGCATGAAACATATGGATCCAAATTAGCCCCTTACGAAGCAACACATAAACTAGGGTTTAAGCTTCTGTCACTCTAGCAAACCATCATCTACTTTTTACTTCCCAATACCTTCCTCTAGGCCCAAATAATGGTGAAGTGTCATGTAGTCGATGTTCACATAACACCACTAGAGGAGAGACAACATACATCTCTCAAAATATCGAACGAATACCAAATTCACATGACTACTAATAGCAAGACTTCACCCATGTCCTCAGGAACAAACAGAACTACTCACAAAGCATATTCATGTTCATAATCAGAGGAGTATTAATATGCATAAAGGACCTGAACATATGATCTTCCACCAAGTAAACCAGTTAGCATCAACTACAAGGAGTAATCAACACTACTAACAACCCACAGGTACCAATTTGTGGTTTTGATACAAGATTGGATACAAGAGATGAACTAGGGTTTGGAGGTGCTGGTGAAGATGTTGATGGAGATTGACCCCCTCCCGATGAGAGGATCGTTGGTGATGATGATGGTGATGATTTCCCCCTCCCGGAGAGAAGTTTCCCCGGCAGAACAGCTCTGTCGGAGCCCTAGATTGGTTCCGCCAAGGTTCCGCCTCGTGGCGGAGGTGTTTCGTCCCGTGAGCTTCCTTATGATTTTTGCCAGGGTAAAAGACCTCATATAGCAGAAGATGGGCACCGGAGGGCCACCAGGGGGCCCAGGAGACAGGGGGCGCGCCCAGTAGGGGGGCGCCCCCCCACCCTCCTGGCCAGGGTGTGGGCCCCCTCAGGTACTTTCTTTTCTCATAATTTCTTATTAAATCCAAAATTAACTTTCGTGGAGTTACGAGACTTTTGGAGCTATGTAGAATAGGTTTCCAATATTTGCTCCTTTTCCGGCCAGAATCCCAGCTGCCGGCATTTCCCCTCTTCATGGTAAACCTTGTAAAATAAGATAGAATAGCCATAAGTATTGTAACATAACGTGTAATAACAGTCCATAATGCGGACATGAGGGCATCAAGATCATTCCTATAACAGCAACATATATATATAGATTTTGTAATATGATTTCTTATGCTCAAGTAACAATTTATTCACAATGTCAAGTATGGAACATAAACTTCATTGGAAACTAACAAACTATAATCTCAATCATTGAAGCAATTGCAATTTATCATAACGTCAGAAAGAATCAAGAATAGAGCTTTTCAGCAAGTCCACATACTCAACTATCATATAGTCTTCTACAATTGCTAACACTCACGCAATACTTATGGTTATGGAGTTTTAATCGAACACTGAGAAAGATAGGGGCTTATAATATTGCCTCCCAACGTTTTACCTCAACGGTAATGTCAACAATAATAGTTCATGCTAACGAACATCCAACTGGATATATGTATCAGGATCTTTCTAACACGAGGTGCTTACCAAAGGATAAAATGAAAAAGGGAAAGGTGAAGATCACCTTGACTCTTGCATAAAGTAAAAGACATAAAGTAGAAGATAGGCCCTTCGCAGAGGGAAGCAGGGGTTGTCATGCACTTTTAGGGTTGGATACACAAAATCTTAATACGAAAGAACGTCACTTTATATTGCCACTTGTATATGGACCTTTATTATGCAGTCCGTCGCTTTTATTGCTTCCATAACAAGATCGTATAAAGCTTATTTTCTCTGCACTAATAAGTCGTGCATATTTAGAGGGCAATTTTGATTTCCTGCGCCGATGACAACTTACTTGAAGGATCTTACTCAATCCATAGGTAGATATGGTGGACTCTCATGGCAAAACTGGGTTTAAGGATATTTGGAAGCACAAGTAGTATCTCTACTTGGTGCTAGGAATTTTTGGCTAGCATGAGGGGGAAAGGCAATCTCAACATGTTTGAATGATCCATGACAATATACTTTAACTGAGATGTGAGAAAACATAAACCATTACGTTGTCTTCCTTGTCCAACGTCAACTCTTTAGCATGTCATACTTTAATGAGTGCTCACAATTATAAAAGATATCCAAGATAGTATATTTATATGTGAAAACCTCTCTTTCTTTATTACTTCCTATTAATTGCAACAATGACCAAAACTATGCTTGTCAACTCTCAACAACTTTTAAGCCTCATACTTTCTATGTGTGAAGTCATTACTGTCCACAAGATCTATATGAAACTCTTTTATTCTTTTTATATTCTTTCTATTTTTCTCATGATCATAGCAAGATGGCAAAGCCCTTGACTCGAAACTAATCTTTATTATAGATAACTCATGGACTCGATTACAAAGAGATCACAAAGCAAAACTCAAAACTAATTCATATCAAAACTTCAATCTACTAGATCAAGATATTACTAAAAGGATCGAACTAAGTAAAACAGTAAAGATAGGAGTGTGATGGTGATACGATACCGGGGCACCTCCCCCAAGCTTGACAGTTGCCAAGGGGAGTGCCCATACCCATGTGATTATGTCTCCTTCTTTAGAGTTGGTGTTGTCATCTTCTTGGCGATAATTCCCCTTAGGATACGATTCTCCTCCTCGAGCTTATTGACTTGTTGCTTGAGGTTCATGTTTTCCTTGTGGAGCTTGCTTGCTATGGCTAAAGCTCCTTTTACCCAAGGGTGCTGCTTAGCTTCTGGAGAACAAGTGACACTCTTTTTCAAATTTTCGTAAGAAAGAAATTTAGCATTGGAATGGATGACCGAATTTGGAACAGCTGAGCTCTGTAGTTCCCCTATTGTGAATCCTGCTTGGAAGCGGGAGGTCACTTCTTGATCTTCCTCCATGGCATCTATCCTTTTCAAATCGGCCTCCATCTCATCCTCCATTGATGGTCCAAAGTGATAAGCATCGCTTTTTGCTCCTGGACCTAGCGTAGGGTGAGACACCCGACACTCCCCGACTGACTCTTGGGAAGACATCTTGCTCTAAATCTGCAACAGGAATAGCTCGAAACAAAGACATAATATTTTTGCATGATACGGTGGTCAAAACTTTTGGGAGATTATATAATGAATTTTTACCGACCAAAATACGTAATGTGCAAGAAAACGGAGTTCGGGAGGCACACGAGGTGTCCACAAGACAGGGGGCGCGCCCAGTAGGGGGGGCGTGCCCCCCACCCTCGTGGAGGCCTCGTGTCCCTCTTGGACTACTTCTTTCTTCCCAAAATTCTTAAATATACCAAAATAGAGAAAAATTGCCATTAGAATTGTTTTGGAGTCGGTTTACTTACCGTACCACATACCTATTCCTTTTCAGAGTCTGGAACGTTCTGGAAAGTGTCCCTTATGCATTCCTCCGGGGTTATGGTTTCAATAATATTAGTTTCAACATTAATAGGGTTACCTGAGATATAATGTTTGATTCTTTGACCGTTCACCACCCTCGGACTTGTGCCTTCGAAGTTTTTGATTTTTATGGCACCGGAACAATAGACCTCCTCGATAACGTAAGGACCTTCCCACTTAGAGAGAAGTTTTCCTGCAAACAATCTTAAATGAGAGTTGAATAGTAAGACATAATCACCTACGTTAAATTCTCGCTTTTGTATCCTTTTGTCATGCCATCTTTTAACTTTTTCTTTCAACAATTTGGCATTCTCGTAGGCCTGGGTTCTCCATTCATCAAGTGAGCTAATGTCAAATAACCTCTTCTCACCAGCAAGTTTAAAATCATAGTTGAACTCTTTAATGGCCCAATATGCCTTATGTTCAAGTTCAATAGGTAAGTGACACACTTCTCCATAAACCATCTTATACGGAGACATACTCATAGGATTTTATACGCAGTTCTATAAGCCCATAATGCATCATCAAGTTTCTTGGACCAATTCTTACTAGATATATTAACAGTATTTTGCAAAATTAATTTGAGCTCTCTATTGCTCAACTCTACTTGACCACTAGACCGTCGGTGATAAGGAAATCCAATTCTATGATTAACATCATACTTAGCAAGCATTTTACGGAAAGCACCATGAATAAAATGTGAACCACCATCAGTCGTGAGATATCTAGGGACTCCAAACCTCGGGAAAATAACTTCTTTAAGCATCTTAATAGAGGTGTTATGATCAGCACTACTAGTTGGAATAGCTTCTACCCATTTAGTAACATAATCAACAACAACTAAAATATGTGTGTATCAATTAGAGGCAGGAAAAGGTCCCTTATATTCAAAGGCCGAAACATCAAATGGTTCAATAACAAGAGAATAATTCATAATCATTTCTTGATGTCTACTAATATTACCAATTCTTTAACATTCATCACAAGACAAGACAAACTTACGGGCATCTTTGAAGAGCTTAGGCCAATTAAAACTGGATTGCAATACCTTACGTGTAGTTCTGTCTCCAGCGTGGTGTCCTCCATATGGTTCGGAGTGACACTTGCGTAGGATCTGTTCCTGTTCATTCTCAAGTACACAACATCTAATAACACCATCTACTCCTTCTTTATAAAGGTGTGGGTCATCCCAAAAGTAATGTATTAAATCATAAACGAACTTTTTCTTTTGTTGGTATGTCAAACTAGGTGGTATAAATTTAGCGACAATGTAATTAGCCTAATCAGCATACCATGGAGCAGTACCAGAAGCATTAATGACTGCTAATTGTTCATCAGGAAAACTATCATCAATAGGTAGTGGGTCATCAAGAACATTCTCTAGCCTAGACAAGTTGTCTGCAATGGGATTCTCAGCTCCCTTTCTATCAATAATATGTAAATCAAATTCTTGAAGCAAGAGGACCCATCTAATAAGTCTAGGTTTAGCATCTTTGTTTTCCATAAGATATTTAATAGCAGCATGATCAGTGTGAATAGTAACTTTAGAATCAACAATGTAGGGTCTGAACTTATCACAAGCAAATACAACTGCCAAGAATTCTTTTTCTGTAGTAGCATAATTTCTCTGGGTAGTATCAAGAGTCTTGCTAGCATATTGAATAACATTTAATTTCTTATCACCTCTCTGCCCTAGAACAACACCTACATCATAATCACTACCATCACACATAATTTCAAAGGGTAAATTCCAATCAGGTGGCTGAACAATAGGTGCAGTGATCAAAGCTTTCTTATGTATTTCAAATGCTTCTACACAATCATCATCAAAGACAAAAGGAATATTTTTTGGCAATAAATTAGTCAGAGGCCTAGAGATTTTAGAAAAATCCTTAATGAACCTCCTATAAAACCCGGCATGACCAAGGAAACTTCTTATACCTTTAATGTCCTTAGGACATGGCATCATTTCAATAGCATCCACTTTAGCTTATCAACTTCAATACCTCTTCTAGAAATTTTATGCCCCAAGACAATGCCTTCATTAACCATAAAGTGACACTTTTCCCAATTCAGGACGAGACTAGTGTCTTCACATCTCTACAAAACTCGATCAAGGTTGCTCAAGCAATCATCAAAAGAGGATCCATAGACTGAGAAGTCATCCATGAATACCTCACAAAAGGTAGCAGGTGCATTACATAAACCAAAAGGCATACGTCTATAAGCAAAAGTACCGAAAGGGCAAGTAAAAGTAGTTTTGGATTGATCTTCCACTGACACGGGTATTTGAGAGAAACCAGAATAACCATCTAGAAAGTGGAAATGTGTATCTTTGGATAGTATTTCTAGAATTTGATCAATAAAAGGTAAAGGGTAATGATCTTCCTTAGTAGCTTTATTTAATTTACGGAAATCAATTACCATCCTATAACCTGTAACAATTCTTTGCGGAATCAATTCATCTTTATCATTAGGAACAACAGTAATACCTCCCTTTTTAGGGACACAATGGACAAGGCTTACCCATTCATTATCAGCGACGGGATAAATTATACCTGCCTCAAGGAGCTTTAGTATCTCCTTTCTTACCACTTCTTTCATCTTAGGATTTAATCTTCGTTGAGGATCTCTGACTGGTTTGGCATCTTTCTCCACTTTAATTTTGTGTTGGCAAAGAGTGGGACTGATACCCTTAAGATCATCCAGAGTATATCCAATAGCAGCACGGTGCATCTTCAGAGTTTTCAATAATCTTTCCACTTCCTGCTCTGAAAGGTTAGCACTAATAATAATAGGATATATCTTCTTTTCATCAAGATAAGCATATTTAAGATTATCAGGTAATGGTTTGAGCTCAAACACGGGATCACCCTTGGGTGGAGGAGGATCCCCTAGGATTTCAACAGGGAAGTTGTGTTTCAAGATAGGAACCTGCTGCAGGAATACTTCATCTATTTCCCTTCTTTCATTCATAAACATATCATTTTCATGGTCTAGCAAATATTGTTCTAACGGATCAGTAGGAGGCACGGCATTAGAAGCAAGACCAATTATTTCATATTTACTAGGTAATTCTTTAACACGGGGTTGTCTACGAAATTTATCAAAATAAAACTCATGAGTCATATCATCCAAGCCAATCGTAAAAACATCCTTTTTGCAATCAATCTTAGCATTAACAGTGTTCAAGAAGGGTCTACCAAATATAATGGGACAAAAGTCATCTTGTGGGGAACCCAGAACAAGGAAATCAGCAGGGTATTTATCTTTTCCACACAAGACTTCAACATCTCTAACAATCCCAACTGGTGAAATAGTATCTCTATTGGCAAGCTTAATAGTAACATCAATACCTTCTATTTCAGTGGGTGCAATATCATGCATAATTTCTTGGTATTAGGAAATAGGTATTGCACTAGTACTAGCACCCGTATCACATAAGCCATGATAACAATGATCTCCGATTTTAACAGAAATAACAGGCATGCCTACAATAGGTCTATGTATCTTAGCATCTCGTCTAGAAATATTAGCAGCTTCATCACAGAAATAAATAACATGCCCATCTATATTATCATCCAAGATATCTTTAACCATAGCAATACTAGGTTCAACTTTAATTTGCTCAGTAGGTGTATAGGTTCTAGTATTACTCTTACGAACAGCAGTCGAAGCTTTAGCATGATCCTTCATTCTAACAGGAAAAAGTGGTTTCTCAACATAAGTAGTAGGAACAATAGGATCACTATAAGTGATAGTATTTTCTTCAACTGTAATAGGTGCAACTACTTTTACTTAAATGGGAGGATTATATTTAAACCACTTCTCCTTAGGGAGATCAACGTGACTAGCAAAAGATTCACAGAAAGAAGCTACTATCTCAGAGTCAAGTCCATATTTAGCGCTAAATCCACGAAAAGCATCGGTATCCATAAAAGGTTTAACACAATAAAACTTAGGCATTATACCTGACTCATTACCATCATCGGAACCCCAATCTTCAGAGTTGTGTTTAATTCTTTCCAATAAGTCCCACTTGAATTCAGTAGTTTTCAGCATATAAGAACTAGCACAGGAAGTATCAAGCATGGTGCGATCATTGAGAGAAAGCCGAGCATAAATTTTTTGAATAATCATTTCTCTTGAGAGCTCATGGTTGGGTCATGAATATAACATTGACTTAAGCCTCCCCCAAGCTTGAGCGATGCTTTCTCCTTCGCGAGGCCAGAAATTATATATGTAATTACGATCACGGTGAACAAGATGCATAGGATAGAACTTCTGGTGAAATTCCAACTTCAATCATTTATAGTTCCAAGATCTCGTATCATCACATAGCCTATACCATGTCAATGCATCTCCCTTCAAAGATAAAGGGAAAACCTTCCTCTTAACAACATCATCGGGAATACCTGCAAGCTTAAATAATCCACAAACTTCATCCACAAAGATAAGGTGTAAATCGGGATGCAATGTTCCATCTCCTGCAAAGGGATTAGCTAGCAGTTTCTCTATCATACCCGAAGGAATTTCAAAGTAAACATTTTCAGTAGGTTGAGGAGTAACTCTTTGCTCTACTGGTCAGCGTGAAGATACCCCGAACAGGTCCCTCAAAGGATTATTTTCCATAGTAACAAGTGACAGAAAATTTCAGCACACTATATAAATGTTTCCTTACCAAGTTCCACTCACCAAAGGCGCTTCACTCCCCGGCAACGGCGCCAGAAAAGAGTCTTGACGACCAACCAATATAGGGGATCTATCATAGTCCTATCGATAAGGAAACGACAAGCGGTTTTCAGTAAGGTATTCTCTGCAAGCACTGAAATTGTAGGTAACAGATAGTTTTGTGATAAAATAATTTGTAACGGGTAACAATTAATGAAAGTAAATAAGGTGCAGCAAGGTGGCCCAATCCTTTTTGTAGCAAAGGACAAGCCTGGACAATTTCTTATGATGAGAAAAGAGCTCCCGAGGACACATGGGAATTATCGTCAGGCTAGTTTCATCACGCTCATATGATTCATGTTCGGTACCTTGATAATTTGATATATGGGTGGACCGGTGCTTGGGTACTGCCCTTACTTGGACAAGGATCCCACTTATGATTAACCCCTATTGCAAGCATCCTCAACTACAAAATAAGTGTTAAGGTAAACCTAACCATAGCATGAAACCTATGGATCCAAATCAGCCCCTTACGAACCAACGCATAAACTAGGGTTTAAGCTTTTGTCACTCTAGCAACCCATCATCTACTTATTACATCCCAATGCCTTCCTCTAGGCCCAAATAATGGTGAAGTGTCATGTGGTCGACGTTCACATAACACCACTAGAGGAGAGACAACATACATCTCATTAAAATATCGAACGAATACCAAATTCACATGACTACTAATAGCAAGACTTCACCCATGTCCTCAGGAACAAACGGAACTACTCACAAAGAATATTCATGTTCATAATCAGAGGAGTATTAATATGCATAAAGGATCTGAACATATGATATTCCACCAAGTAAACCAATTACCATCAACTACAAGGAGTAATCAACACTACTAGCAACCCACAGGTACCAATTTGTGGTTTTGATACAAGATTGGATATAAGAGATGAACTAGGGTTTGGGGAGGAGATGGTGCTGGTGAAGATGTTGATGGAGATTCACCACCTCATAATGACAGGATCGTTGGTGATGATGATGGTGATGATTTCCCCCACCCGGAGGGAAGTTTCCCTGGCAGAACAGCTCTCCCGGAGCCCTAGATTGGTTCCACCAAGGTTCCGCCTCATGGCGGCAGAGTTTCATCCCGTGAGCTTCCTTATGATTTTTTCCAGGGTAAAAGACCTCATATAGCAGAAGATGGGCACCAGAGGGCCACCAGGGGGCCCAGGAGACAGGGGGCGTGCCCAGTAGGGGGACGCGCCCCCACCCTCCTGGCCAGGGTGTGGGGCCCCTCAGGTACTTTCTTTGCTCATAATTTCTTATTAAATCCAAAAGTAACTTTCGTGGAGTTACGGGACTTTTGGAGTTGTGTAGAATACTTTTCCAATATTTGCTCCTTTTCCAGCCAGAATCCCAGCTGCCGGCATTCCCCCTCTTCATGGTAAACCTTTTAAAATAAGAGAGAATAGCCATAAGTATTGTAACATAACATGTAATAACAGTCCATAATGCAATAAATATTTATATAAAAGCATGATGCAAAATGGATGTATCAGGGCGTCCCCCCTAGGGCGCGCCAAGCACCCTCGTGGCCGCGTCGGCTGCTTCTTATTGTCCACTTCAAGTCTCCTGGATTGCGTTTGTTCAAAAAGGATCGCTCCCGAAGGTTTCATTTCGTTTGGACTCTGTTTGATATTCCTTTTCTGCGAAACACTAAAATAGGCAAAAAACAGCAATTCGGGATGGGCCTCCGGTTAGTAGGTTAGTCCCAAAAATGATATAAAAGTGTATAGTAAAGCCCATAAACATCCACAACGGGTAATATAATAGCATGGATCAATCAAAAATTATAGATACGTTGGAGACGTATTAGAATGGTAATTGATTTCTGCAAATTAAATAAAGCTACTAGAAAATCATTACCCCATACCTTTTATTGATCAAATGCTAGAAAACTATCCAAAGATACACATTTATTATTTCTATATGGTTATTCTGGTTTCTCTCAAATACCTATGTCACAAGAGGATCAGGAAAAGACCACTTTTACTTGCCCTTTCGGTACCTTTGCTTATAGACGTATGCCTTTTGGTTTATGCAATGCGCCTGCTACCTTCCAAAGATGTATGACTGCTATATTCTCTGACTTTCCTAAAAAGATTGTTGATGTTTTCATGGATGATTTCTCCATTTACGACACTTATTTTAATGATTTCTTAAGCAACCTTGATCGAATTTTGCAGAGATGTGAAGAAACTAATCTTGTCTTGAATTGGGAGAAGTGCCACTTTATAGTTAATGAAGGTATTGTCTTGGGGCATAAAATTTCTGAAAGAGGTATTGAAGTTGATAAAGCTAAAGTAGATGCTATTGAAAAGATGATGTGTCCTAAAGATATCAATGGTCTAAGAAGTTTTCTTGGTCATGCTAGTTTCTATAGGAGGTTTATTAAAGACTTCTCAAAGATTTCTAGGCCTCTGACTAATCTCTTGCAAAAAGATGTTCCTATTGTTTTTGATGATGATTGTGTATAAGCATTTGAAATACTTAAGAAAGCCTTGATTTCTGCACCTATTGTCCAGCCACCTAATTGGAATTTACCCTTTGAAATTATGTGTGATGCTAGTGATTATGACGTTGGTGTCATACAAGGACAAAGAGTTGATAAAAAATTAAATATTATCCAATGTGCTAATAAAACTCTAGACAGTGCCCAGAGAAATTATGCTACTACTGAAAAAGAATGTTTAGCACTTGTATTTGCTTGTGATAAGTTTAGACCTTATATGGTTGATTCCAAAGTAACTGTTCACACTGATCATGCTGCTATTAAATATCTCATGGAAAAGAAAGATGCTAAACCTAGACTTATTAGATGGGTTCTCTTGCTACAAAAATTTGATTCGCGTATTATTGATAGAAAGGGAGCTGAGAACCTCGTTGCAGACAACTTTTCTAGGTTAGAAAATATTCTTGATGACCCACTACCTATTGATGATAGTTTTCCTAATGAATAATTAGCTGTCATAAATGCTTCTTGTACTGCTCCACGGTATGCTGATTATGCTAATTACATTGTTGCTAAATTTATACCACCTAGTTTCACATACCAGCAAAAGAAAAAGTTTTTCTATGATTTAAGACATTACTTTTGGGATGACCCGCACCTTTATAAAGAAGGAGTAGATTGTGTTATTAGACGTTGTGTACCTGAGCATGAACAGGAACAGATCCTACGCAAGTGTCACTCCGAGGCTTACGGAGGACACCGTGCTGGAGATAGAACTGCACATAAGGAATTGCAATCCAGTTTTCATTGGCCTACTATTTTCAAAGATGCCCATAAGCTTGTCTGGTCTTGTGATGAATGTCAAAGAATTGGTAATATTAGTAGACGTCAAGAAATTCCTATGAACTATTCACTTGTTATTGAACCATTTGATGTTTGGGGGTTTGATTATATGGGACCTTTTCCTTCCTCTAATGGGTATACACATATTTTAGTTGCTATTGATTACTTTACTAAGTGGGTAGAAACTATTCCAACTAGTAGTGCTAATCATAACACTTCTATTAAGATGCTTAAAGAAGCTATTTTTCCATGGTTTGGAGTCCCTAGATATTGAATGACTGATGGTGGTTCACATTTTTTCATGGTGCTTTTCGTAAAATGCTTGCTAAGTATGATGTTAATCATAGAATTGCATCTCCATACCATCCTCAGTCTAGTGGTCAAGTAGAATTGAGTAATAGAGAGATTAAATTGATTTTGCAAAAGTCTGTTAATAGATCTAGAAAGAATTGGTCCAAGAAACTTGGTGATGCATTATGGGCCTGTAGAACTGCATACAAAAATCCTATGGGTATGTCTCCATATAAAACGGTTCATAGAAAAGCATGTCACTTACCTCTCGAACTAGAATATAAGGCATATTGGGCTATTAAAGAGCTCAATTATGATTTCAAACTTGCCGTTGAGAAGAGGTTATTTGACATTAGCTCTCTTGATGAATGGAGAACCCAAGCCTGTGGGAATGCCAGGTTGTTTAAATAAAAAGTAAAAAGATGGCATGACAAAAGGATACAAAAGCATGAGTGTAATATAGGTCATTATGTGTTGTTATACAACTCTCGTTTAAGATTATTTGCAGGAAAACTTCTCTCTAAATGGGAAGGTCCTTACATTATCGAGGAGGTCTATCATTCCGGTGCCATCAAAATCAACAACGCCGAAGGCACAAATCCGAAGGTGGTAAACGGTCAACGAATCAAACATTATATCTCAGGTAATCCCATAAATGTTGAAACCAATGTCATTGACACTGTAACACTGGAGGAGTACATAAGTGACACTTTCCAGAATGTTTCAGACTCCGAAAAGGAATAGGTATGTGGTACGGTAAGTAAACCAACTCCAAAACTGTTCAAACATCAATTTTTCTCTGTTTTGGAATATTTAAAAAATTAGGAAAATTAAAAGTAGTCTGAAAGAGACATGAGGCATCCACGAGGATGGAGGGCGCGCCCCTTGCCTCGTGGAAACCTTGTCTGTCCTCCGGATTCCGTTTTCTTGCACGATACTTCTTTTGGTCGGTAAAAATTCATTATATAATCTCCCGAAGGTTTTAACCACCGTATCACGACGAAACCCTCTGTTTTTCTTTTGAGTTGTTTGTGTCGCAGATTTAGAGCAATATGCTGGCCCAGGATTCGGAGGGAGAGAGCTATGTGGCTGATTACCTTGCAGGCCCCAAAGTCTATGGGGACTTGGAGCATTGTGGTTGGACCATGGTGGAAGAAGAAGACTATGACCCTAAGGGAACGGAGGAGACAAGCTCAGATGAAGATGAAGCCCCACTACCTCAACCTGGGGACATGCATGTGGAGTTTAAAAAATCAAGTCTCCCTAACAGAGCAAAGAAACCCTCAGATCGAGTTTATCCCTTTTCGTCTCTTGCACGAAAACAAACAGGAACTATGTAAGAAGATATTAAGTCTTGAGCAGGAGATAGATGACTTCAGGGAGCAGAATTCTATCCTTAAGCGCAAGCTAAGGGACAAGCCTACATAATCAACAACTCCGTCATCAACACCCCCGAAGAAAGAGACATAAATACATGGGTATGGGAACTCCCCTTGGCAACTGCCAAGCTTGGGGAGGTGCCCCAGTATCGTATCACCATCACACTTCTATCTTTACCGTTTTTCTTAGTTCGATCCTTTTGGTTATATCTTTATCTAGTACAATAAAGTTTTAGTATGATCTAGCTTTGAGTTTTGCTTTGATCTCTATCTATGTAATCGAGTATGTGATTTATATATAATAAAGAGTAGTTTTGAGTTGAGGGCTTTGCTTATTTGCTATGATCTTGAGGGAATAAAAATAAAAGAAAGAATAAAAAGAAATAAAAAGGGAAATGACTTCACACATAAAGAGTGTGATGAATAAAAGTTGTTGAGAGTTGACAAACATAGTTTTGGTCATCGTTGAAATTAATAGGAATTAATAAAGAAAGAGAGGTTTTCACATATAAATATACTATCTTGGACATCTTTTATGATATAGCACTCATTAAAATATGACATGCTAAAAAGTTGATGTTGGTCAAGGAAGACAACGTAATGGGTTATGTTTTCTTATATCTGAATAAGTTATATTGTCATGGATCATCCAACATGTTGAGCTTGCCTTTTTCCCTCATGCTAGCCAAATTCTTTGCACCAAGTAGAGATACTACTTGTGCTTCCAAACATCCCTAAACCCAGTTTTTCCATGAGAGTCCACCATACCTACCTATGGATTGAGTAAGATCCTTCAAGTAAGTTGTCATTGGTGCAAGCAATAAAAATTTCTCTCTAAATATGTATGATCTATTAGTGTGAAGAAAATAAGCTTTATACGAGCTTGTGATATGCAAGAAATAAAAGCGAGGGACTGCATAATAAAGGTCCCTATCACAAGTGGCAATATAAAGTGATGTTCTTTTGCATTAAGATTTTGTGCATCCAACCATAAAAGCGCATGACAACCTCTGCTTCCCTCTACGAAGGGCCTATCTTTTATTTTTACCTTCTACCCTTGTACAAGAGTCATGGTGATCATCACTGTTCCTTTTTACACTTTATCCTTTGGCAAGCACTATGTGTTGGAAAGATCCTGATATATATACCCAAGTGGATGTAGGTTTTCATAAAATAATATTGTTGACATTACCCTTGAGGTAAAAGGTTTGGGAGGCAAAACTAAAAGCCCCTATGTTTCTCTGTGTCCGATTGAAACTTCATACCCATAAGTATCGCGTGAGTGTTAGCAATTGTGAATGATAAATTGATAGTTTAGAATGTGGACTTGCTGAAAAGCTCTTATATTGACTCTTTCCAAAGTTATGATAAATTGCAATTGCTTCAATGACTGAGACCATAGTTTGTTAGTTTTCAATGAAGTTTCTAATTCATACTTTACATTGTGAATAGATTGTTACTTTAGCATAAGAAATCATGATGCCCTCATATCCGTATTTTATTTTTATCGATACCTCTCTCTAAACATGTGGACATATTTTTTGATTTCGGCTCTGCTTGAGGACAAGCGAGGTCTAAGCTTGGTGGATTAAATACGTCCATTTTTCTTTTATATCAATATTTATTGCATTATGGGCTGTTATTACATGTTATAGCACAATACTTATGCCTATTCCCTCGTATTTTACAAGGTTTACATGAATAGGGAGAATGCCGGCAGCTGGAATTCTGGGCTGGAAAAGGAGCAAATATTAGAGACCTATTCTGCACAACTCCAAAAGTCCTGAAACTCCACGAAAGTCAGTTTTGGAATATATTAAAAATAATGGGTGAAGAAAGCACTAGAGGGGGGCCAACCACCAGCCACGAGGGTGGAGGGCGCGCCCTACCCTCCAGGGCACACCCCCTACCTCGTGGGCCACCTGGCAGGCCCCCGACATCCATCTTCTGCTATATGGTGTCTTTTGCCCTGGAAAAAATCATAAGGAAGTTTTCTGGACAAAGCGCCACCATCTCGAGACCAAACCTAGGCAGGACCAATCTAGGGCTCCGGCTGTTCTGCCGGGGAAACATCCCTCCGGGAGGGGGAAATCACCGCCATCGTCATCACCATCGATCCTATCATCAAGAGGGGGTCAATCTCCATCAACATCTTCACCAGAAACATCTCCTCTCAAACCCCAGTTCATCTCTTGTATCTGTTCTTTGTCTCCAAACCTCATATTGGTACCAGTGGGTTGCTAGTAGTGTTGATTACTCCTTGTAGTTGATGCTAGTTGGTTTATTCGGTGGAAGATCATATGCTCATATCCTTAATGCATATTAATACCCCTCTGATTATAAACCTAAATATGCTTTGTGAGTAGTTACGTTTGTTCCTGAGGACATGGGAGAAGTCTTGTTATAAGTAATCATGTGAATTTTTATTTGTACGATATTTTGATAAGATGTATGTTGTCTATCCTCTAGTGGTGTTATGTGAACATAGACTACATGACACTTCACCATGATTTGGGCCTAGGGGAAGGCATTGGGAAGTAATAAGTAGATGATGGGTTGCTAGAGTGACAGAAGCTTAAACCCTGGTTTATGCATTCCTTCGTAAGGGGATGATTTGGATCCATATGTTTCATGCTATGGTTAGGTTTACCTTAATTCTTCTTTCGTAGTTGCGGATTCTTGCGAGAGGGGTTAATCATAAGTGGGATGCTTATCCAAGGAAGGGCGGTACCCAAGCACTGGTCCACCCACATATCAAATTATCAACGTAACGAATGCGAATCATATGAGCACGATGAAAACTAGCTTGACAGTAATTGCCATGTGTCCTCGGGAGTGCTTTGCTTTATATAAGAGTTTGTCCAGGCTTGTACTTTTCTACAAAAATGATTGGGCCACCTTGCTGCACCTTAGTTACTTTTGTTACTAGTTACCCGTTACGAATTACCTTATCACAAAACTATCTATTATCGATAATTTCAGTGCTTGCAGATAATACCTTACTGAAAACCGCATGTCATTTCCTTCTGCTCCTCATTGGGTTCGACACTCTTACTTATGGAAAGGACTACTATAGATCCCTACACTTGTGGGTCATCAGCCACCATTGTCTTCCATCTTCTCGTAAGGGCAATCCACCACAAAGTGACTCACATTGCCAAAATTGTAGCAAGTTCTTACACGTTGCTTGTCCTTTGACCCACTTGAGTCGTTCTTGGTGAAGTTGGGCCTTGAGTTCCTCTTGTTGCTCCAGAATTGCCTTGATCCAAGAGCCATGTGCTCATGGTAATCATATTTGGTGTCCTTGGGATCACACTCCTCTTCTTCTTCATCTTCTTCCGAAATGGCCTTGGACTTCAAAGAAAGTGTGGAGTGATTTTCTTCGACCAGACCCGAGCAAGAGCATTGTCTACGGTCTTGTTCATGATGTTCATGGCAATAAACTCATCAAACACTTCACTTGAGGTTAAGGAGTGAAAGTCCGGCCTTTGAAGAATCACAGAAAACATGGCCTTGTTGAAGGGCATGATGGCCTTGAGGAACTTGCGCTTGATCCAAGTGTCATCCGTATCCTTGCTTCCACTGTCTGTGGATAGCAACCGCTAGAGTAGTCACCCTCCGGTAAAGATCACGTGGATCCTCGTGTTGGAGCATCATGAAATCATCGGTCTCATCAAGGACCACTTCAAAGTTGGACTGTTGGATGCTTGAGCTCCCTTTATACATCGAAACAATGTGCTCCCAACAATCCTTTGCATGAGTGAAAGGTCATAGGTGCGCTAGGTCTTCGGGAGGGACCGCTTCTTGAAGGATGAACAACGCGGAGTGATTGTATTGATTGTCCACTTCTTCTCTTGGGGTGAAGTTGTTTGGATCATGCGGGTAGAAGCCTTGCTCGATGATTCAAGGTTAGTTGAGCAATGATTCAAATGAGAGCTGCGGGAGGAGGGCCACAAATATTAATGCGAGTTGTGGGGACCGGTCCTCCATAGACTAGGAGAGGGGGAACCGAGGCAAAGGTTCCTGTCCCATTCTTGTCATGAGGGGAAGGAACATGAGTACCTTTAGCTGCTTCCTTGGCAGAATTGGCCTCCGACTCCGATGCCATGGGATTAACCACGAGCAAGGGATCGGAAATGAATTTTATCCCCTCAAGAAATTCTTTAAGAATGGACTTGACTTCGTCCGTCATAGATGTCTTAAGTGAAGCCATAGCTTCATTTAAGTCGTCTCGAGTAATCGAAGTCAACTCCACGACGTCAGGCACTTCCTCCCCGGTGTCAACCATACTCTTCGGGTGGTGAAACCCTTAATAAAGAGACGAGGCTCTGATACCAATTAAAAGGATCGATATGGTTGACTAGAGGGGGGTGAATAGGCAACTACCAATTTTTATCTTTTGTTAACAAATTAGGTTTAGCAAAAAAAGGGTTGCCTAGATGAGCAACTAGCTAAGCAACCTATATGATCTAACTACAACAACAACTGCAAGCAAATGATACAACACAACAATAGCTTGCACAAAGTAAAGAGAAGAGATAACCACAAGTGGAGCCGGTGGAGACGAGGATGTGTTACCGAAGTTCCTTCCCTTTGGGGGAAGTACGTCTCCATTGGAGCGGTGTGGAGGCACAATGCTCCTCAAGAAGGCACTAGGGCCACCATATTCTCCTCACACCCTCACACAATGCGAGATGCCGTGATTCCACTAGTGGTGCCCTTGAAGGCGGCGACCGAACCTTCACAAACAAGATTGGGGCTATCTACACAACTTGATTGGAGGCTCCCAACGATACCACAGAGATTCACCACAATGGAATGTGTCTCCGAGGTGACCTCAACCGTCTAGGGTGCTCAAACACCCAAGAGTAACAAGATCTGCAAGGGATTAGTGGGGGAATCAAATTTCTCTTCGTGGAAGTGTAGATCTGGGTCTTCTCAACCAATCCCTAGAAAATCAACAAGTTTGATTCGCTAGGGAGAGAGATCGGGCGAAAATGAGCTTTGGAGCAACAATAAAGATTGAGGGAGAAGAGCTAGGTCTTCTTGGAGAAGAGGACCTCCTTTTATAGGGAGGAAACAAAACCAACCGTTATCCCACAAACCAGCCAGCAGAGGGCGGTACTACCGCTCAAGGGAGCGGTACTACCACACCAGGTAGCGATACTACCGCTAGGCCCAGCGGTAGTGCTGCTGGGGCTTTGCACAGAGAGTGGAGAGAAGGGGCAAAGAGGAGGAGGCCCTCGAGTGCGCAGTAGTAGAGGTGGTAGGATCATACTATCGCTCTAGAGCGGTACTACCACGCCTACTGCCGCTCCTACTGCCGCCCAACCCGACACGAGAGTCGACGCCCCCGAATCGAGGCGGTACCAGCCCAGAACAGGAGTAGTAGTGTCGCTTATGGTCATGAGCGGTACTACCGCTTGAGGCCATAAGTGGTACTACCGCTCTGGTACGGCGGTACTACCGCTGGCTCCACTCAAGACCCACTTCCGTGATAACGGTAAACTCCAAGAAAGAGGGAAGGAGCTGGGGGTGCAAGAATGAAGTGTACGTGTTGATTCCACCCTAGCCTTTCCGATGTGGACTCCCTCTTGATAGTACGGTGTCTCCTATGACTCAAGTCCACAAAAACCGAAACGAAAGAGACAACACCGTCTTCACTTTGACCTCCGATGGGAAAGAATCATCTTGTGCCAATGAATGAATATCTGAAATGCTCAATGCACATAATTATTCCGCAAATGCATTGTCATCAATCACCAAAACCACTTAGAGAGAGATATGCCCAAACACCAGCGAATGGGAATCCTTTCATGGTACGTACTTGATATAAAGCTTAGGGCGACCGCGAAAAGATTGTAGAGCTGGAGCAACCGGTGAAGGTCATCCCCAAGCTGGACAAGGCGATGGAACTGTCGACCAGGAATTTAGTCTGAGAAAGCTCTTGAAAGGAAAACTGCTAGGATTGTGTTCTCTTCAGAGAACAATTGCGAGGCAGCACTCGAGGATGATGTATATGAGGAAGGGAGATGCCAATACTAGTTTTTTCACCAGCATGCCCGACACCGACTAAGGAAGAATGCCATTACAACCTTGCGATAGGAGGACATTATCTTGACTGGTCAGAAGCAAATTACCACGGTGATAGACGATTTCTATAACAACCTCTTTGGCCAGGCACCAGAACGGGAATACACCTTGGACTTGGGGCTAGTTGGCATCCCATGTAGGGATCTATCGCATTTGGAGGTAGAATTTGTCGAAAAGGAGGTGGAGAAGGTGGTGAAGGCTATGCCTCTGGATAAGGTCCCAGGGCCGGACGGGTTCACATGACGTTTCTTCTCGACATGCTTGCACAGCTGCTGGTCCAAATATATACAAGAGACAAAGTAAGGTTGCAACACAATGGGCCCTATTTGGCCGTATATCCACACATAATTTGTAAGCAGTAACCTTGTGCGGTGCTTCCATTTCGCCTACCAATTGTTTTCTAAAATTGTGTGTGATGGCTCCATGTTTGCCTTGAATAAACCATATCGCACACGTATATTTTCTAGAGAAACCGCGTGCCTCGTTTTCATCTTGAATAAATGGTGTATGGGGCTAGGGCCGGTGGTGAATGCGGATAATTTTTTCGGAAATGTACTAGGAAAAACATTCGAATATAACAAATATTGCATTACAGACTAAATTAACATAAAAATTACTTAGTATTTGGAGGGCTCCATTCAGAACATTTCAGCCCTTCCAAAGATATACAAGGTACTCAAAACATCGACATATAATTTGGAACGAAGGGACTAATAATTAACTAATTTGACCGCTTGTGAGAGGAGTTGATGTCCACGTCGCACTGGGTGTCGTCAATGCATGGCTGGCTGGAGCCCAAGGCCCTGGCAACATCGTCGTTGGCATTGCACTTCTTAGTGTCGATCTTCTAAGAGCATCTCCAGCAGTTGGCCCCCCATATGTGGCGCCTAAAATTGCCGCCTGAGAACGAGCCGGCGCAAAAAAGGGTCTGGGGCGAGTTCGCCTCCAGTCGTCGGCCTCTGGCCCGCACCCAAACGCGTCTGATTTTTTTCTTTAAATTCAACAAGTTGGCGAAGTTCGGTTAACACATGCCGAATTTTGGACAAACTTCGGCATATATTGTTTCGCGACGCGTTTACAAACATAAACTAAAAAAAGAAATCACTGAAAACGGAGTAGTCGCCGTCGTCGTCGGCCTTCTCCTCCTTGACGTGGTCGCCCCTGCTGGACCCCTGCCCGGCGTCGCCGTGGCGGACTGGTGGCGGCGGTGGCGGCGCGTCGTCCTCGTCGCTCTCGTCGAGGACGATGGCTCCTCCTTCTTCGTGGCCCTGGCGGCGCTGCTCGAAGCGCCGCAGGGTGGCGATCTGGCTTTCCCGCTCCATCCTCACGAAATCCTTGTGCGCCCATTTCAGGGCCATGTCGTCGAGCTCAGCGTCGCCGGGCTCCGTCTTCACGGCGGGGAGCCCCTGCTCCGTTTTCACCGGCGCGAGCCCCGGCTCCGTCTTCGGCTTGACGAAGCATGGAGGAGGCGACGAGGAGGCGCGCCGGCCGCCCTCGTTGATGACGATGCCGGCGCTGCGAGTGCGTCGGCCGAGCGGCATCTCCGCCGCAGGCTCGGCCTTGACGCCGAGCAGCGCCAGAGAGCCAGAGGAGTGGGAAGAAGATCGTGACGATGAGTGCGAGGAGGAAGATGAGGGAGTAACGAACCTCCTGGGCAGCCATTGCCCGGCACGTCGGCACTGGGCCGAGGCCGTCGGGGGGTATGCCAACGGCGGGTTGTTGCCGCCCTCGAGGTGCGCCAACACGCCGTCGAGCGTGCGGCCGGGGACGCCCCACCACACGTGACGCCCCTCGCTGTTCTTCGTGCCGCCCAACACCGGCGCCCCGTTGGTGGACGCCAGCCGCTGCTCCTGACGGCGTGCGAAGTAGTCCGCCCACGCCGTGTGGTTGTCGGCACCATACTGGGGGAGGGCGAGCTGCAAGTCGGTGAGGGAGACGCGCACGAGCTCGACCTTGGCAGCGAAGTAGTGGGGGCGCGCCGCGATGTCGGGCAACGCGGGAACGGGCACTCCCCCATTGCTCAGCCTCCACCCTGACGGCCCGGCGCGCATGTCCGGCGGCGCCGGAATGTTGGCCTCGAACAGGACCCAAGACTCATGTTCGTGGAGTGAGCGGCGGCCGAAGCCATTGGCCGCCGCAGCGTAGCCGTGGAAACGTGCGGCCATCGGGAGAGGGAGAGATGGGAGGGGGAAGGGCTCGGCGGTGGCGTACGGGAAGAGAGAGGGCTCGGCGGCGGCGCGCTGGAGAGGGAGAGCTCGTCGTCTAGGCTGGTGTGGCCAGAGGCGAGGAAGGCCGACGTCTTAAATAGGCGGGCTCGTGTGTACGCGTGGCGGAAGGGAAGGCGTCGCCGCGCCGCCCGTGAGGAATCAATGGCAAGGCTGACCGGCGGCGACAACCTTGGCATTGATTCCTGCGGGAACCGAGGCGATGAGGGCGACGAAATGCCTGTCTCGCTGACTTGGCGGGTCCGCATCTGTTTCGTGCCAAAACCAGTTGCCCCGGCGCCCCCTGCCATTGACTTCCTCGACTCCTCTGTTCTCTCTCAAATTTGGATTGATCGATGACTGACTCTAGCCTCCTGCCAGGTGTTTAGCTAGTCCTTTTCGATTAACTTCGGTTTCTACTCATAATTCCTCATTTTCTAATTAATTAACTAATAACTATTGGCAGGACCCAAAATTAGGTGAGTTAGAATGTTCGTCTAAATGGAAAACATTGATGCATGATATCCAATTGATATATGCTACTGTGTAACTTTAATTTTATTTTATTCATCTTCTTTATCTTCTTATGTAAGACATTATATTATATACATACAATTTTTTATGCGATATATATATACTATAATTGCTTGTTAATTCATTTTTTTAAGATAGGGCCCTATTTTTTTTAATTTCGCACAGGGCCCCGGATTTTGCCGGCCCGGCCCTGCAGGGTGGCCTCGCCGGAAGAGAGCGTCGATGGCCATGGACAACGCGGAGGACAACCAGCTGGCCTCATGTCCACGGAGAACGTCGTCCGGGCATACTGCCTCCTCGACAACGTGATCCGTGTCCTCATGATAAGCCTCGTTCTGCCAAACCTAGATCCCCTCGTTTCACCCGTTGCCGACGCAGCGACGACGGCGCATTGACGAGATCGCTCGAGCACGTACCGGACCAGCCCCTCGTCAAGTAGCTGTGCCGTGAATGCGCTTGCCTCTTATGCCCCATCCATTCAGAAGGATGAGGAGATTCGACACCAGGTAGGAGCTCATCTTCGTTGCCTCTACATGTCCCCAAGTACAACAGGCTCTCCCTTGCACAATTTCAGGCTAAACTGTCAGATGCGTGCCATTAGCTTGTGTTTAGGTCTCGTGGAGATGAGAAGCTGCTACGATCCCATCTTCTGAAGGAGGATGCCCACCATCTAAGGTGCTCAACATCACCATCATTTGTTGCCCACAAGGTGACTTATTTGATTAGTTTTACTTTTACGTGAGAGATAATCCTCAAATACAATCAGAGCAAATTAAACTGCGGCGTCACACAAACAGATTGATATGCAGTTTTGCAGATTTTTTGTACATTAACTGAAATATAGTTCTATAATTAAACAAAAAACTTTGATCTATACATAAGCCAAATGCTGAAACATAAGCCCCAATTGTCATTCTCATACGACGTATCATGCTGGATATGTTATCGATCTTTTGCCTACCAGGGGTCATCTGGACTCCAAGCAGTACATTGCCACATTCTATATTTGTTAGTGAGCAAGAGTTTAGAGATTACTGCGTCAGACACATGCCAAGTTATTCCCTTTTCGTTGTCTTTCTAAGCTTTAAATAATTCAATCATGGGATTGAAAAATAAAATAGTATTCAATTAGGTTTAGTGTGTTATCTCTTTGTTTGGAGTGGGCATATTTTAGTTACTTCTTTATCTTAATTAACCTGTATGGCTAATTTGAGAGAAATGTTTTGTTTCACAGGACACACATAACCAAGAAGGGTTGCCTTTACTGAAGCTTCTTGACTAAAAAAATGGTTCTCTGTAACATAATCCCGTGTTTGTTCTTTACGGAGTTGCGAACAATGAGGTAATTCATAATTGTTCAAAAGATTGGTTTCTACTTATTATTTCATATTTTTCTTAAAAGGTAATGAAACCATGTACTCATGTTTCATTCCTATTTTACGTAAGCTTCTTACTTTCATGTATCCATAATAACTTCCTTCTTATAGGATTTTGTCTCTGACTTCGTTAAAGTAGGTGTCGAATTGATACTTTATTAGTAAGTTCATACCTGAGTTTCGTAAGCACTTCTAATTTCAGCCTAAAAAGGACTATGTGTCTAAGACATTGAAGAGGCTAGAGGAGAAGATAAATGGACTAGTAAGTTCTGCTCACTGCTTCTTTTTTCTTTTATTTGCCAAGTTGTTGTATCTACTCGACTTGACTCACACACTATCTTCAACAGGTATTAAAACCACTGTTTCAAATAGCCGGCTATAGCTCCGCTATAGCACGCTATAGCGTTTACAAAAGATCTTGCGCTAAGAGACTTTGGTCCAAACAAATGAACAAACATTTTAAATAGCGCGCTATAGCTCCGCTATAGCACGCTATAGCATTTGAAAGAGGTCCGGTGCTAAGATGCTTAGCGCGCTATTTAAAACTTTGATTAAAACACTTGGTTTATCTCATGAGAGTAGGAGAAAACTCTGTGTAAAGGCGTCAACGAACAATTTTTACTGATAATAATGGTACGAATATTAGACATCTGAATTGTTCCTTGTCTCAATTGTGTTTTGTTCTCCATTGATTAAATTCTGGCTTAATTCAGGTCTCAACTTGCTTCTTGATCTTCTGGCTTCAGTGACCTCCAAACATCAACAGGATGGTTCAATAGCACTATACAAATTAGCCAACAAAGCTGCAACATTCTCTCTGATGGATGCTGAACCTCCATCTCCAACGCGACTGGTTTAGTAGAAACAAAAAAAGGGTGGTCTGTCTTTTACTATGTAGTTATGCTATTAAACTGAATAAGGTCGTGCTTAAAAAAGAGATTTGTCTAACAAAATTGTTATAAAAATATTGAGTTCTAGGGACCTATAACACGGTTTATAAATGTTTTCAATTAAATATTATGCATTGTCAAGTGCTCAAATAACTATACTGTCTTCCATTTCTTAGTATCTATGCTGAGAGCATCTCCAGCCCTCCCCCCGCCGAGCGCCCCAGGACCACTTTTTTCACCCCAGCGCTAAAAAAATGAGCCAGTCGGACCCCCAAGATCTCGTTTTGCACCGGATTTAGTCAAAAACATAGCCGGCGATCGTGGGCGAGACCCAGAAACCTGGGGGGCAGCTGGGAGGCACCGGCGCTATTCTTATTCCTTTTCGGCCCACTGTCGGTCACTCTCCCCTCTTTCTCTCTCTCCTCTCTCCTCCTTTTCTTCCACCGAACACAACACACCGTGCGGAGATGAGGCGGAGATGACAAGATTCGAAGCGGAGGAGGCGTGGACGGTGTTGAAGGCCGGCAGGAGGGGAGGAGGAGGGCGTGAGGTAGGGGTTCGAGCTCCTGGCGCCATGGGAGCTGCAGCTCGCGGACGCCTGGGTGGCCTCCCACCGCCGCCACCACCTCCCACTCCTGCCGTGCGTGGCTGTGCGTGGCCGGGACAGGCGAGGCCGGGGCGGGCGCTGGCCGGAGCTGGCGAGGCGGGGCGAGCGGGCAAGGCCGGGGCGGGCGCAGGCCGGAGCTGGCGAGGCGGGGCGGGCGCAGGCCGGAGCTGGCGAGGAGGGGCGGGCGCAGGCCGGAGCTGGCGAGGCGGGGCGGGCGCAGGCCTGAGCTGGCGAGGCGGGGCGTGCGGGCAAGGCGGTCGGGCGGAGCGCGCGCTGCCGGGTGGAGCTGCAGCGCGCGGCGGCCGAGCGGAGCGCGGCACGGGCGCAGTTGCTCCCGTCTTCCGCAGCACCTCCTCCAAGCTCCGTCGGCGGCTCGCGTAGCAGCAGCGCAAGGCCCCAAGGCGTGCGCGGACGTCGCCGGCGGCCGTGCTGCCGAGGACCGCCACCGGGCGCGACGTGCTGGAGGTGGAGGAGGCTCCGGACCAAGAACAAGAAGAGGCCGGGCGCCGGTGAGAGGCGGTGCAGGCCGATGGTCAACCTGTTGCGCCATGCTCATCCATCTCTTCTTCACTGCGCGCCACGCGTCCTCCTCGTCGAGGTGCAGAGATGCTTGGGGGTCGAGACAGCTGGAAAAATCCCCCCCCCCCCCCCCAAGCCCAAAATTTGCGCCGGCGCAGCCCCGGCCGGATGAAAAAACGTCCCTGGATTTTCAAATTTTCCTATAAAAAAGTTGGCTGAATATTTCTATGCTACAATCCTATAACAAGGTTCATTACTGTTTTCAACTCAAAATTTTGCATTGTCAAATGTTCAATTAACTATACTATCTTCCATTCTGGTTACACGGTTCATCTATTGTAAGCATGTGCCTAAACTTATAAAAGATTTCATTGATGAGGTTTGGGCTCAACTGAAAATGGTTTGTGAATCTGATACAGATGAGTTACTTTTGGAAGAGAAGCTTGCCTTTGTTTAGGAAACCAGACACGCCTTTGGAAGGACTGCGCTACTCTTAAGTGGGGGTGCTTCACTGGGTTCATTCCACGTAGGCGTAGTGAAAACCATAGTTAAAAAAGACGCGCCTAAGCGAGCGCTTAAGCGCGCCCAGCCTCTAGGCGTTGGCAAAATGCATTGCACATAACTACGCTTAATCTGTGCATAACTGCGCATAAGCATGCGCTTTGATTAGTAAAGCCTAAGGCGGTGGCAAAACGCACAATTAACGCCTAGCGTTTTTTTGAACTATGGTGAAAACTTTGGTTGAGCATAAGCTTCTGCCTCGGATAGTCACAGGATCGAGTGTTGGTTCCATTATATGCTCAATTGTCGCTACCCGAACATGGCCTGAGATTAAGAGCTTCTTCATACTCATTACAGATCTTAAAGTTCTTTGATAGGATAGGTGGAGTTTTTACTGTGACGAAACAGGTTATGACTTATGTGCACTTCATGACATTAGCCAGATGCAAGGGCTTTTGAGGGATCGCACAAGTGACTTAACATTTCAAGAGGCTTACGACATAACTGGCCGTGTTCTTGGGGTCACAGTTTGCTCTCCTAGACAAAATGAGCCACCTCGCTGCCTCAACTACCTGACATCACCATATGTTGTCATTTGGAGTTCTGTAACTGCCTCATTCCCGGGCCTCTTTGAAGCTCGGGAGTTGATGGCAAAGGATAAGATTTTGCCACACAGTTCCCTTCGACGTGCCCTTTGCCACAGATCCAGAACGGAGGCCTGCTTCGGTGCTCCCCCCTAATCTAATTTTGGAGGGGTATTTTTGTCCCCGCGAATTTGTTTTTTTCCTGGCCCGCCGCAGCCCAGATCCAAGCCCTGTCTAGCCCTGTATAACCCAGACCGTATACGTACAGTATCCTGGTCCGAAAAAAAAATATCACACGACCCCACGTCCACGTAAGACCTGCCGAATCCAATCATTCACGCGAGCAGCTCCATCAATCTCGCGAGCATTGACGCAGCTCCATAAGTCACGTAGTAGATCTCCACCGGCCGGCGGCTATCTCGTCGCCAACGATCTCGTCGGACAGCGGGCGCGACAACATCGTGAATCTCCAACGATCGCGCACAGGTACCGCATCCCACGTCCCCCCTCTAGTCTCGCTCGCGGCAACATCGAATGAACTGCCGCCGCGCCAGTGGCAGTGGTTAACCTAGCGGAGCGGGTAACCTAGCCACCCGGCGGCGCATGCGATCGTGGATCTTGTTCCGGTAGTGCTGCTCCTCATGATCTGGGTTCACGTAGCGTCGGTTGCCGTCGGTTGTGTGCACCATGTGGATCGTTAATTGATGTGGCGGCTAACCTAGGTATCCGGCGGCAGAGGTAATCACAGATCTAGCTAGGTTTTGAGATCGTGCAGTTCCTCGCGATTGAAAGTGATCTCGACGGGTGCCGTGGCCATCTTCCTTACTAAGTTTGGCAGATCTGAACGGCCTCGGTTGTGGTTGTTTACATAACATCCGTGATCATGTCCTATGTGTTTTATATTTCATCATTGATAATGTTTGCACATGTGATGATACATATTATTGGTTGTAGGAAATGGCAGACGAGGAGTTAACTGATATCATGGTAGACATGGAGTTTGGAGAACTGATGAAAGATTGGATAGAAAATTGCTCAGATGATGAAAATTCAGATCGTCAAGATCGGTCAGAGAATGGGAACGAATGGGACGATCTTAATGTGCGTGGCATTGTCATGTTGTAATTTTTTGGTGGCATCTGACAACATTTAATCTTTGTGTTGAAAATTTATAGATGGATGAGCTTGATGATGATCAGGAAAACAACTCGGAGCTCTCGAATGAAGATTACATTAGTCAGGTACGTAAGTGAAACGTTTTGTTGGCATGCAAATTGAATTTCTTCTGGAACATTATATGATAAGTAATTATGTATTTGTGTTGTATTTTTCAGTTCATTTCCGAATGTCATAATGCGTACGACTATTACGGTGAATCCGACGTGGAGACAGACCTTAACGACGAATCATTAGATGCACCTGGTTCTAGGGAGTCCGAGTCGTCGGTCATCATGAATGAGGTATGTGTGTAATCAATGTTCTATGGATGTAAGTAATGTTAAACCATACAAAACAGTTTGCATGGCTATGTTTTGATTGTGTAGGTGACAGAAGATGGTGGGGTAATGAATGTCCAAGATACTGCCAGTGCAGATGATAAGAGGGATATGTTCATGCGGATAATGGACATGACTTTTATGACTCACGATGCTGCGTATGATTTCTACAACAGCTGTGCTAGAGCTAATGGTTTCAGCATTAGGAAGAATAAGGTCAGGTATACCAAAACCGAGGCACATCTTATGCGTTATAGGAAGTTTGTTTATTCCAGACAAGGGAACGTGACAGCAAGTTGCTAATGTCAGGGATATACCCCGCGGCGTAAACCGGCCGGAAGTATAACCCGGCCGGACTTGGCAGTTTATTTGAGACCCCGCTGACACTTGGCGGTTCACCGGCGACCCGTTTGGACCTGACGGTTCACGACTGATTGGTAATCCGGCAGGCGGGTGCGAGGAGCGACAAGACCTGGTGGCCCAACAGGCGTTTCATGAAGGCCGGGTCATACTATGGTGGGCCGGTTTAAGAGGAAAGGCATAATGAATATTTGTCTTACAAGGAGTTAAGACCTGGACTTGTATCCGGTTTGTATTAGAGATAGACTAGTCATAATTCTAATAGGACTCCACATGTAACCCGCCCCTTCAACATATATAAGGAGGGGTAGGGCTCCCCAAAGAGGGACAAGCGACAAGCAAAAAGAAACAATCTTAAGGCTAGACACAAAGAGGAGAGCCGGTTTACGGCGACTCCCTCGTGATCATAATGAGACCTAGCCTCAAACAGCATGTAGGATTTTTACCGGATGATGTTTCCCGGGGCCAGAAGCTGTCTAAATCCATGTCTTGTGTTGCGTCTCTCGATTCCGCTCAACCCCTCTCAAGCTACCACATAGATGCGTTGGCCTCGCGACTAAATCCTCACACTAAGGACATCTGACGTGACAATTTCACGACAGTTGGCGCCCACCGTGGGGCTCACGCACAATGATGATGAGTTCTTGGAGGGATCTTTTCCAGGGATCTGAGACGTTTGCAATTTTTCGCATGAGTCGGTTTGGAAGGATCTGCATGATCATCAATGAGCAGTCGAGCGCCATAAGCGAATTAAGACGAGAGTTAGGGTTGCGCGTCCGTCTGCCGCCGTAAGTCGCCAAAGATAACAGAAGTTTTCATTGTGGATCCGATGCAAAGCCCGCTGCTCGTATTTGGGTAGAAGATCGCGACACCTATCCCAAGCAGAAATCAAAGTTGTCGTATCCGAAATGGACACGAGACCGGACTGGCCGTTGCTCATTACGTACAAACTTCAAGTCCAGAGAATCAAGCTACGGTCTCTGCTGCTTCCTCCACGTGAAGAAAAATAATTCATCTACCAAGTACTAGTTGAGTGCCCACGTCAAGGTCAATTGAAGTACTACTTTGTAATACTCCCATGTCACACGAAGTTGCAGTATTGCCATGAGCCGCCAGAAATCCACCGTGGCCTCACTCGCCGCCGTGTACCTTGAACCGTCTCCGCCATCTCACGCGCGCCGCTATCAACCACGAGCCGGCCCCGAGTCACCAGGCCGGTCTTTGCCTCGATGGGTCTTGCCTTGATGGCCGCTTCAGTCTCTGCCAAGTCGCCGACTCCCGCAGTGGTTCGCCGGCATCGGCAAACCGCTGTGTTGAGCAAACCCGCGCCGTGAACCGCCCGGTGTCGCGGCAGCCTCCACTGCGGCCCGCCTGCACCTCTGCGTGTTTCCTGAGCCATCGGCCCCGCTGCGCGCGAGTTCGCCTCCACCTCTGCTGTAGCCCAAACGGTTTAGTTCCGTGCGCGGCTTCAAATCGCCGACGCCTCGTCTTCTGCTCCAAATCGGCCGCTCCGGGCCACCGCTCCTCTACATCTACTGATGCCGGCTTCGTCGACCTCCTCAGTAGCTGCCGGCGAGTTACCAGCCTCCACACCCGCTGCGGCGCTTCAAGTCACGAGCTTGTTTCAATCGCCATACCGCCATGTCTTTGTTTCCGGGCTGAGTCGCCGGGGCCTCATGGCTGTTGCTTCAGAGAGCTGCTTCGTTACGAGTCGCCGGCGCCCCTTGTATTTCGGATGCACTCAACCTCCGAGGTGTGGCGTCGCCGCTGTAGCTATGCCCTTAACCCATCAAGCTGCATTTTTCTGTATTGAGTCGCCGCTGAAGAGCCGTCCTGTGCCACTCATCGCGGACTGGCCCTGTTGTGTCTGCTGCGAACCGCCTGGCCGTGTGCCGACTCCGCCTTGGTCAAACTGCCGGCCCGTCTCGCCTCTGAAATATGCCTCAAGCCGGGGCCCTCACTCGAGACACCGGTCGATTCCCGCGCGTTTGTCATCACCGGAGTACTGGTCGTGCTAATTAACCCGCCGGCTTTGCGTGGACTTTGTGTCGATCCACTAATCCGGCTGCTGCTGCTTGGCATGAATCCAAAGGCGTACTGTTATTCAATGGCACGAAGAGATTCATTACATATACGCACATGAAGGACAACTCTACTACAAAGCCCCGCAAAGACAAAAAGTTATATGCTGGCATGCTTTTGTGCCACACGCACATTACATGGAGATTGAAAAAGGAGAAAATTCATCAAGTCGCTGGCTAAAAGCGCTAGGCGACATCTTACGGGACGGTTTGATGACTTGTCTGCCTGATTTTCTTCGTCTCTGCCGCGGCTGACTACTACCTCGCCTCCACCACTGCTGTTGTTGCGGTCTGCTTCAACTCGCTGTACCGCAGCTTTTACCTCTGCTGCTGCTACACTCTGGCACTGGTTCTGCTACGTGGTTTATTAAACATCAGGACAGGCGAGGTACAAGTTCCACCATGAAGTAAAACTTTTGTCCAAAGCAAAGTTCGTCCGCTGTCCGGCAGAGAACAACAATATCATCGGTTATTCAAAGGCATCAGGTGATATTCATCTAACTCTATTTTATCAGCACATACTAAATTGTTTCAGAGCAATTATTTGGTCTATGATAATTTTTTGCAGGACCATTGTTCCTTACAAAAAGGTGTCGCAAAAGGGGCGTGGGCAAAAATTATTTTTGCACTAGCGCTCGTTTTGCGCAAGTTGCCACCCCCGCTACCTCAACACACGCGACTGACTCATTGTCCGTGCCCATGGCCGACTTGCCTGCGTCTGTGCCGTTTCCAATCCTGCGGCCAATTTTCGCGATTGCACCGGCTTACAATGCCACGGACGACTCGCCCGTCCGCTCTCGCAGCCGGTTCATGCGTCCACACCGGCTTACAACGAGGAGGACAAACTTGCTTGCACCGGCGTACGATGCCGCGGCCGGCTTATCTGTCTGATCTCACGGCCGACTCGGCTGTGATTGATTTCAGCTTCACCGTGGTGATCATCAACTCTGTGATGAATAATTTTCTGGCTTAACAAATCAGGTGATATCCATCTAAAATATCTTTTATTGGCACATATTATTGTCAAAGAGCAGTTTATCTTTGTCTTGGTCTGCAATATTGTTCATGCAGGACAATTGTTCACTATATCAAAACGACGCGATTAACTCGCCCGTCTGTGCCGGTTTACGACACCAATATCCGGTTTACAATGCCGCGGCCGACTCGTCTGTCAGAGCTGCCACTGATGATGCGGTCGTCTCTGATGTCCGTCTCTCGCGGCCTGGTCTACATCGACATACTGCGCCGCACCATCTGCATGAGCTGTTTATTGGATACGGGCAAGTCACAGCTTGGGTAGCCCGGTTTTCTTTCAAATTGGAGGCAAATTATCGTCAACCGCCGTCTACACTGGATGGCTCAATAAGCAGGCACACAAGTCGCCGACATTACAGTTCTGATTAACTTCAAATCGCCAGTTGGAAGGAACCATTGGCCGAGTTGCTGACACGGCTCATACGGGATCATTTATAACCCGCCGCAGTCACCTCAACCTTCTGTGGATTTACATCGTGCTATCAACACCAATGATATACAAGTTATGTCGGTTTATATCATGGTCAAATATGAAGAGTTTCAAGCCAACTCCTCGAGTCACCTTGAGACTCGGGGGCTACGATGACATGACTCAGCAAATCTTGCTAGTTTCAGCAAATTTAAGAACCCCAGGACGATGGAGGGAAAGATAACCCGGTCCAGGAGGCTACTGTTATTTGAAGGTAGTCAGACAATTTCCGGCTTAGAAAGTATATGACAGTTACAAAATCCCGGCTCAATGAAGAAGATCCGGGTCATCAGAAAGGATTCCGGTTTAAAATCCGGCTCAAGGAAAGCCAGAGTCATTGAAGTTCTCAAATATCTGGTTTACAATCCGGTTCAAGGGAAATCTGTCCTCCCACAAAGCTTTGAATTGCCCAAATCCGGATTAACAATGTCCGGTTCAAAAAGGAATTAACTTCTCACAAGTTCAAGTTTAAAGACCGTCAGAAAATTTCCGGCTGAAAATGAAGATTCCGGTTTAAAATCCGGGTCAAGGGAAAGATGTCTCCCACAAAGCTTTGAAGCTATCAATATCCGGTTCAAGAAGAATTTATCTCTTGCAAAAAAAAGTTAAAAATTACCAAACAGGACCTGCTGCCATGATGCGCGGTTCAAACATGGGTATCCTGCCTTATTGGCCTAACATATTATTGATCACATGGGGGCTTCTGCTTCATAAAGTGGGGTCTCTGTCTTTTTCTTATCATGTGTGGTTACATGGAGTTGTTCTGTCTTAGAGCGGCCTCCGGTTTACCCCTTGAAATTTGCTTTTCAAGCTTTGTGATATCACTTGGGGCCTTGGTCGTGTCCGAACCAATGCAACACCTCTTGATAGGCGAAAGCCACCAGATCACTTGGGGACATGGTCAAGTCTGAACCAGTCACGCCTCTTGATCGGTCTAAGGCCATAGAGTCACTTGGGGGCTTGGTCGAACCCGAACAGTTGCCACGCCACTTGATCGGCATAATGCCACGGTTTCAGTTGGGGACCTGGCTGACTTGAACCATAGCTACACCTTATTGGGAGCTTGGTCGTGTCCGACCATGGTAACACCATCTGATCGGCTCAGTAAAGCCTCTTTTTGCAAATGGTCTTATCATTGCCTTTGCTTGCATATTTTTTCATAACTGTTATTTGATTTTTGTTGCGTTTTTTAAACCGGCATTGTTAATCCGGTTCGACTGTCAATTACAAATTGGCGGAACACGGTCAAATCTTAATCCGGAGACTATCTGCCTGGTTTGATTTTATGTTACCATCTTATTATGGAGTGAACCGACGTTCATTAACCCGGCTTGACTTTCAATTACAAGTTGTCAATACAGGATCAAGTTATAATCCGGAGACTATCAGCCCGGTCTGGTTTGACTATGAGTCGCCAGTATTATATATGGTTAAACCGGTGTTTATCACAACCCGGTACGGTTTTATCATAAACCGACACAGTATGAAAGGAGTTATCATTACTCAAGATTGGGGTTATCACCCTTACTACAAAAAGTTGGTAAACCAATGATGTGATTCAATGTCACAGGTATGATATATTTCATTGATTATTCTTAAGTGCAGCCTTGGTTATAAACATGGGTTATATGTTGGGCATTATGACCCGTCCGGCGGTAAACCGCCAGGACACTTTAAACTTGTTGTATGCAGAGACAGTTTGAATAAGGCATGATGATAAATTATCCGGTGTTTGTTAACCGGGCCTGGCTTTGGACTATAAGTCGCCAGTACATATTTGGATTCCGCCATTAGAATCATGCACTTATAATTCATTGGGTTATGTTATTCAAATAGCCAAACTTGGCTGAATTTTCATTATGATATTGAATGAATAAGGTTTTTTCATACTAGATTATGTTATCTTTAATAGCCAACACGACTGGATTTTTATTATGGTTATCAATGACCAATATTATAATTGAGGTTTTCAAAGTCGCTTTTAGCGCAATGGTTATCATATTATTAATGGATATGATTTATTCTACAATTGAAGGAATAGTCCCGAGTCGCTGCAGGCTTACGACCCGGCACTTGGGAGCTACATTATTTAAGTTGAGATTATATCAAATATGCAAGTCTCATATCGCTGCAAGCATGCACCATGACACTTGGGGGCTAATGCAAAGTAATTTTCTGCTCATATTATTGAAGACCCGACTCATCACATTATAATGAGTCGGCCCTCGGGGCTACCAATTGCTCCTATCAACAGTTGAAGGTACAAAGCTTTTTATTCATTATATTGAAGGGTCCACTGCTCAGTTGGTAAAGCACAAGGCTCTTAACCTTGTGGACGTGGATTCAAGTCCCATGATGGGGGTTACATCATATGATATTATTTTCATTGAAGTATATATCAAGTCCCAGCTCAATATTATCTTACTGAGCCGGCCCTTGGGGGCTACACATCATTGCTCAAATCTATATGATTATACCTACAAAGTCCCTGCTTATTATTGCATAATGACCCGGCACATGGGGGCTACATAATATGGAGTATTCAGTTTTTACTAAGTGACTGGGATGAACAACATGGATTTCTTCTTAAGTGGCAGTATTTATATTGAAACAAGTCTTAAGCCATCATTTTGTTCTACTCAAGACTTGGGGGCTACAGGTATTATATTATTATGGAAGAACTATTTTCAAATTCTCTGTTTTGAGCAAACCGGATTGACCCGGCGTCACCAACCATTACGACCTTGTGTCTGCAACCCGGCGTCATCAATAAACATGAACTAGCATTGGCAACAATCATGACCCGGAATTATCAGTTTTTATAACCCGGCAATTTTGGTAATATTAAACCGGCAAGTTTTACATCTTTAGACCGGCTGAACATCAGTTGAATATTTGAAGACCAATATTTCTGTCAAGTCAGAGCATTCAAGGCCGATTCAAGAGGATTCTTTATTTACAAAATGTTTTCTACAAGCAAATTGGTTATGAAACTGGTCTATTGACTCGGATTTTTTAGAAGGAGGAAATGACAAGGATTTAAGGATGATCAGATGCCGGTTGACAAGAATTCTTAACCCGGAGCATAATCTGTCAAGTTTGTTCTTGTGTTTATTTCACAGCATCATTTTAACAGGATAAATCCAAATTAAATCGGGGGCTAATCTCGGGGATATACCCCGCGGCGTAAACCGGCCGGAAGTATAACCCGGCCGGACTTGGCGGTTTATTTGAGACCCCGCTGACACTTGGTGGTTCACCGGCGACCCGTTTGGACCTGGCGGTTCACGACTCATTGGTAATCCGGCAGGCGGGTGCGAGGAGAGACAAGACCTGGTGGCCCAACAGGCGTTTCATGAAGGCCGGTTCATACTATGGTGGGCCGGTTTAAGAGGAAAGGCATAATGAATATTTGTCTTACAAGGAGTTAAGACCTGGACTTGTATCCGGTTTGTATTAGAGATAGACTAGTCCTAATCCTAATAGGACTCCACATGTAACCCGCCCCTTCAACATATATAAGGAGGGGCAGGGCTCCCCAAAGAGGGACAAGCGACAAGCAAGAAGAAACAATCTTAGGGCTAGACACAAAGAGGAGAGCCGGTTTACGGCGACTCCCTCATGATCATAATGAGACCTAGCCTCAAACAGCATGTAGGGTTTTTACCGGATGATGTTTCCCGGGGCCCGAAGCTGTCTAAATCCCTGTCTTTTGTCGCGTCTCTCGATTCCGCTCAACCCCTCTCAAGCTACCACATAGATGCGTTGGCCTCGCGACTAAGTCCTCACACTAAGGACATCTGACGTGACAATTCCACGACACTAACCAAGGAAGGGCACAGCCGTTGGCTCAGAGCCGAGACACGCTGCTTTTGCGAAGCACACTTGACTGTCAAGCTTGACCAAAAGCGTGGGGTTTGGTATGTTGCAAGTTTTGAGGACAAGCATAGCATATGTTGGCAGGACCAGACGAGGTACCTTTTCTTTGGTCCCACAGAAAAATCAAAGAGTTTCAGAAGCATGAGATAATGTCCATGGGAGCTGCAGGGATTAGAATTCACGACATGATGGATTGCCTCATCAGCAAACATGTATCGTATGGCGGTGTTGGTTTTACCAGGCGTGAAATATACAACCTTTGTGCCAGGGAGAAGAGGAAGCTGCTTTCAAAAGGTGATGCTGCCACAGCCATAGGCATCATGGCCAGTAGGAAACAGAGGGATCCTTGCTTCTTTTTCGAGTACATGCTAGATAATGAAGGACACTTGAATAGGATGTTCTGGTGTGACTCCCAGTCTCGTCATGACTATGAGGACTTTGGCGACGTGCTTGTATTTGACAGCACGTACAAGATGAACCGCTATGGTATGCCATTCATACCTTTTGTTGGTCTTAACAGTCACCGGAAGACCACTGTTTTTGGTTGTGCCATAGTTTTGGACGAGACCGAACAGACATACGTGTGGCTGTTGCAGACTTTTTTGAGGTCCATGTGTCAAAAGATGCCGAAGAGTGTAATCACAGATGCCGACGCTGCGATGATCAAGGCAATTCGCGAAGTCTTGCCAGACGTGTGGCACCGTATATGTACGTGGCATATAGAAAAAAATATGAAGATTCACCTCAGTCCCAAGTCCTTGAAGGAGGTTCGAACCCTTCTGTACTACAGCACGTCCACGGCCACGTTTGAGGAGAGATGGCACGCGTTTACCAAAAGATGGCAGTCGGAAAAAATAGTAACATGGTTGAGACGGATGTATAAGAAGAGGAGACTGTGGGCCGCGGCTTATCTGGCAGAGGGGTTTTGGCTTGGCATGAAAAGCAACCAGCGGAGTGAAAGCCTAAACTCATGCCTTCACATCCACCTAGACGGTGAAATGACCCTGGTGGATATGATTTTGCATTACGAGAACGCCGTTGTACGTATCCGTGAAAACGAGGCGCGAGATGACTGCACGACCTCACAGAGCTACCGGTGCCAGTTACTAGCTCGAGGGAACTTGAGATAGCTGCTTCTCACGTCTTCACTCCAGCAAACTTCTATATGTTGCAAGATGATCTTAGAAAAATTGATGGCATGGAGATTGTAGAAATTAAGCTGGGAGACGGATCACAGCAGTACATCATGGCCTGGAAGAATAACCGGAATAGCCGTTTTTGGGTGGAGTGTACAGCAGTAAATTCCGCAGAACCTGTACGGTGCAGCTGCAGAAGAATAATTCGAAAGGGTCTACCTTGCAAACACATATTCCACGTACTGAAGTACTTGAACATATCTGAAATACCAAAGTGTTTAGTTCTTGTTCGGTTCACAAAACAAGCAAGGTTGGGACTGCCCGCGAGGCGCACAAGCGGTCTGTTGGGATATGGTTGGACTGGGGCAGAGGAAAGAATGAAATATAGCCAAGTCAGTGTGTTAGCTTCAGAAGCTATGCATGCGGCATGCAAACACCCAGCTTTGTGGGATCAGTTACAAGATAGTTTTAAGGCTGTGATAGCTAAGAGTCATGAGTATGATCTGCTACAGGAAAATTTGAGCAACAATATAACTGACTTCAGTAAGTGTGCGGTTGAATATGTAGACGATGGTGAAGGCAACATGGTCGCAGTTAAAGATCCTATGAAAGTGTCCAGCAAAGGTGCAACAAAGGTAGATGAGAACCGCCCTGTCTCGAAAAATGGTAGACCACTCTCTTTTGATGAGTTAAAAACCCGGTGCGGCGCTTGCAAATTGCTAGGGCACACTAAATGTAGCAAGAAATGCAAACTCAATCAGAAGTAAGTGTTTGTATGCATTCTGGATTATTGAAAAAATTATCATTCATTAACTTATCTTGTCTTCTATGATGTGCAGAACAGTGGAGAAGGAAGAAGTGTAGAACACTTGCTTCAATTTTTTACGGATAAATCGAGTGAACATGGCAGTATATCCTTTTCACATTATGGCATCAATTTTAGTTCGACGTTTAACATCGTGTTTGGATCCTATATATATCTTCTATACCTAAATAGCTAGCCCCCACTACTAGATTTGACTACACATGCGTGCTTCCACATCACCTCAATTATTTACAGCCTTCCGATCAAAATTGTGTGGCATCAAGGAATCATGCATGTGCTCATAAGTTACTTTTTGCATTAATGTAAATTATGCCACCTCATTGGTCATGCATGTCTTATTTTCCCAATGCATGCATGCATTTTTTGCATTAACCTATCAACTCAAACAACGCCACTTCATCAATCATGTCTTTTATTTGTGGGGATTTTTTTTCTCTTTTATGCATCATTTTGCCACACACACTTCTTTTAAGTTTTATCATTTTTAACATGTAAAACTCTTACATTTAATTTCATTGGTTTTAAGCACTAATTTATGGATTGGTTTTAACACGGTTCCCGCAGCAACGCGCGGGGAATCATCTAGTTGTAGCAACTCGATCGACACTTTGTTTAGTGGGAGTGTCAAATTTTTACATCTCTAAATAAACAACAAAATCCGACCTAAATAACTTAGCTATAAATTAGAAAGAATATTGTACATTTCCCCTCCCCACGTCCTAACTGCCATTAAATCACCTAACTTACCACTCCCCACCACACATTCACCCACCTACCTCGTGCGTCGGTTCGAACTCCCCTTATCCCCACCTACAGTAGATCGAGAAAACCCCCGCCAGCGACCGCTGCAGCCGCCTACATGGAGAAAAGCCTCGGCTGGCAGAGAGCGATGATGAAGCTCGCCAGCGATGACGAGGGGTGGCGCGCCCAGTTGGCGGAGGTGTGCAGCTGGTTCCCCAGCATGGAGATGTTGGTCAACCACGCGTGTGGCCTCGTCAAAGTCCTCACCGACGCCGAGAAGAAGCGCGCCTTCCCCTACGGCTGCGGCGTCCCGCCAGCTCTCCTCCTCGTCTGGGCAATGCGAGAGGCCACGCTAAGCGACTCCCCTGTTCAGCGTGCAAGGTGGTGGATGTACCGCTCCACCACCATGACGCTGCGGCCAGATCCAGCACGCGTCGCGTCGATGGCGGAGCGCATCGACGTCGAGCTCGCTATCCCTGCGCCCGTGAGCCCGGACAACCAGGTCCGCCACGTGCCGAAGCCAGTCCTGCCGTTGGGCTCTGACGTCGTGGAGGACGACGTGGACGAGGTACTGCTCATCCCTGATGACCCTGAGGAGGGCGAGGAGGACGCCGTGCAGATGGTAGCGCCGGTTGCCGTCGAGGGTGGCAAAACATTGCCCATCGATGTTGAGCTCCTTCCCCTGCACCCTGACATAGTGAAGGTGGAAGAAGAGGAGGTGGCTCAGGATCAGGTGGCACCGGCGGTGGTCAAGAAGAAGGCCTTCTCCGTGTGTGGTGCGCCGCTCACGCCGCCTCAAATTTCTGAAGAAGATGAAGATGGGCACAATTGCTGAAGGAGGATGAAGCTGCTGGTTATCTTAAGTTAGGTATGTTGTTATATGTTTCAGCATATAAGTTAACATTATTTTGGGTTTGATGTTGGTTAGGTATGCTTTTATATGTAAGCATATAAGTAATGCAATCGGTACGGTTTGATCGGGTTCTTTGTGGCTGAAGAACTGAATATCTACTGCTCACCCTAAGTGCCAAGTTCGGTTAAATATATGAATATTGAACATGTATTGTTGCTTTGCTTCAGTGTTGCATGGAAGCTGCTAGATGTTGCTCCTATGTTGCAACAAGACAATGTACTAGTCTGCTACATAAATCAGTAGTGTTGCTAGGTGATGTGCCCATGTGCATCACATACCAAATATAGAACATGCCAAAAGTGCATTGTCTGTGAAATACAGGACATGCCAAAAGTGCATTGTCTGCCAAATATAGAACATGCCAAAAGTGCACTGTCTACCAATCATTATGGCCCCATGTTATTTATGATGCAATCTCTGTTACACTTTGCCCACAAAATGAATAGCAAATAATTCAGCATCATTTCATCATGTCAATTACAATGATGTCAATAACTTTATGAACAATCTACTTGATAACTATGACAGCAATCATAATGGCAAGTAGGCCAAGATATAGAAGACCTCCAAATCCTAAAATCCTATCCCTATAGAGCAATATCTCCTTGTGCATCTTAACCATTGCCCTCTTTTCTTTCAGCTTCATATTATGTAATCTTAGTCTCCAGTTTCTTGTTCTTCATGGCAAGATACTTAATGACTGACTTTGCTTTGCTATCCCACTACCCATCAACCCATTCAACATACTCAGAAGTGATATCATCCTAAATAAATCATGAGCAATTCAAGTCATTTTATAACTGAACTTGTCGCTGCAAGCGTTAAACACTGAACATTTTTGCAGCTTGACCGCAATAGCAGTACTAGTTTGAAGATCATGCTCAGTACACTAACCTCCAACACACATCCCCCAAGTGCGCTGCCAAAATTGTCTGCATCTATGCAGACACGGGCACTAGGAGTTTCCTGATGACCACATAGATGGAGCTTGTCATGGCCACAGGTGATGAATTATGGGCGATAATGCTGGGATGTAAAGAACAATGGTAAAGAACTTACCTTTTTGCCACCAAAGTGTAGCACTGAAGAAATCCTAGCCGTGGGTTCTCCCAGCCCGCCACCGCCCACGAAACCCCCGTCCCCTGTTCCACTAGATCCGCCGCCGCTGCCTCCTGTGCCACTAAATCCGGCCCACCTGCTTGCAGGACCCAGGGTTCGACCTAACTTGCGGTCGCCACCGCTCTTCACGCTGCTGCCGCCGCCGTCCGATGCCCAGCCCGCTGTCATGCTTTCGGCGTTGAGATTTGGAGGCGCAAATAGAGAGGGAGGGCTAGGGATTTGGAAAGGGAAACGAGAAAAGGGGAAAGATTGATGTGAACCTGGCAAAATGGGCTGGTGTAGCGCTGCCGGGAAGATAGCCCCGCCCGTGGGCCCCTCACGTGGTTAGATTGGCCGTGCCTGGCATTATGGTGAGTACAGAAAAAGTTAATTATACATATAATAAAAATACGACGGGTTTATAAAACAAACTAGAAAAACATGATGCCTGATAACACACGATAGAGCCAACGAGCTGACACGACTAATTTTGATGAGTGTAATATTACATTTTGGCTTGATATATTTACTTATCTACCATGACTACTTTTCATAATAATGTGATGAGGGGGAATTACTGGGAGATTATGCAAGATGATGACATGCAGATAGCTAAGGCAGAATGCTAAGCTTGGTAGAGTTTAAAAAAAGTTAAGATTGTGAAATTTTTAATATGAAACTTACGAGAGCAGTTGAAGAGAAAAATAGAATATTATAAAAAATTGGAGAAGGAGAAAAATATTAAGCAAGAACAGTTGATAAGTGAAGCCGTGAAAAATGCAATTATAAAAAATTGGAGAAGGAGAAAAATATTAAGCAAGAACAATTGATAAGTGAAGCCAAAACTTTATTGGTATGACCAAATTGTCTTCTCCGAGCGAATTTTATGACCAAATTGTCTTGTACAAGCAAATTGTCTGACAGACACATACACATGCATGTGCCCTGTTTATTACATAAAATGATAGAACCCCTAAGATAATCATGCCGTCGAAACCTTCGACCGGACTAAATCCAAACCACTAAAACTTCAATCTTTGCATGCCGCATGGATTCTTCAGGCGCGCCTTTTGCTTGCGATTTCATGAATTTTGTTCTTCACACACTCCATCGTGTTTGAAGGTGACATAATCAACTCTGCGACGAAACGTCTTCTCCTTGCGTCAACGGTGGCCTGCAGAAAATGACATAAAGGTTACATGAACCGAAGTTGCTACACCACCATAGTAGCTAGTCTACAAACGAAATAACAGCATACCTGTGTAAATTTGCGGGTGATTTTGTCCCCGTCCCAATGTTCTAGACATTCTGTGAAAAAAAGGCCACAAGAGTTCCTGGTACATATGCAGACATTAGCGGTGGGCAATACAAAAATGTGTGTTGTTGTTTGATTATGCATGATGTCCTATTAACTCACCCATCCTCTTGTTGGGGTATATCATACTCCTTGATAGGCCACTTACTACGTCCAGATATTTCCCTGGTGTAATAAGATTTGCCTGACGCATATCATGTGCTATAGCCCTTCGCTATAAAGAGGATAGTGTTAAAGAACAATCATAAACAATATGTAAGAGCATTGGTACAAATGTTGGTTACATTACCAGTGCTTTAACAGTCCTCTTAGTCAGGTCCAGAGGATAGAGCGAATCGAGAACTTGGAATTCTTTCTTGATCATGTGCATGACCACGGTCATCCAGTGGCTATTGTCGATATTCAACGCGATATATGTCTACAGTGCAAAAATCCATTACGTAGCAAAAGAAATACTTGATGAACTATCCTGTAGTGATGAATCACAAACATTACGTACCTTATCACGCACAGTATACTCTTTCGTGACTCTATTAACTGCCCCAGCTTTGGTCAGAGCACTATCCATGTTGCAGCAAGATGGCAATGGATCGTCATTTGCGATAGCATGATCTACAAGGAATTTGGACCTCCACACTGGATAGAGATAACGATCATGACCAACACGCAGCTCCAAATGTCCCATATAAGCATCAATAACCTGCATAGAATATCAGCGCATTACATGTTGAGAGTTGAGACATAGATTTTTGAGCATTTTAAAAATAGGACATACAAGTAGTACTTACATCGTCCGAAAGCCATCTATGGCCTAGTACCGGTAGAATCCTTTCGGAAGTCAGAGTTATGCCAGAGCCTTCACTGTAGTAAATTTTTTTGTTCTTGTTCTTCTCAGTGCTAGCAGCTAACTCGACAAATGAAACAGCAGCATCAATTATTTCTGGCGTCAACTCATGTGCCACAACCGCCGGCACATTATTGTTTGAAAATAGAGCTGCATGAAATAATATGAACGTCAACAATGGTGATCATATGCATTGGTAGTAAATAAAAAAATTAAGAATGTTAGTTATGATACCTCTAGTAGCAGTACTAGTACCAGAGGCTCTCTGACCACGGCTGGTACGCCTGCCGGGCTTGTCAAGTGCGAAGGGGGATTCAAATTTCTTGGGAACGGTCCGCTTCCAATTACCAGACATAACCTCGTCATCCTTATCGATTGTTGCACCCTTTTTTCATTCGCCTTAGCCATGAACTTGCTGACAGAAGATGGACAAATGTCTATGTCCGATGAAGGTGCTACAGTAGAAGTACCAACCACCCAAGGGTTTTCCGGTGTAGCCCCACATACATCATTACGCCTAAAAGGTGAAGCTTCCTTGTGTCCATTCAGCTTCGGTGGGGTTTTCTGTTTCGAAAACTAAATCGTGTGAACATTTCTGGACGAAAAAAAATAAACGAGAAAATTATAGACGAAAGATAAATACATAGTACCTCAGGTACGGTTTTATGGTCGGGAAGCACTATATCAGGCTGCGTCATGTCAATGATCGGGTGTCCATCACTGTCCATGTCTTCCTTGTACACGAATTCCTTCTTTTCATATGGACCATTCTTGAACGAATCCACTTCATCCGGATCATTCTCCGCGGATGGCACGCCAGCAGCCGGCTTGTACATGACACCTGCTTTGTTCAACTTCTCCAACATCCTCTGCAATAGAAATATAAACTTAGTAATGGTAGCATGGTTTAAAACAGCAAACATACTCTAAACTATAAAGTTTGGGTGTGACACCTCAGCAACTATATCAGGGATTAGCCTCATCTCGGTGTGTGTGAAGTCCATGCACCGCTTCATTACAAGCTCCATCAAATCTTCCGACAATGCGGCTGTCGTCGACTTCTTTGTGTTTCTAGTTGCAGGCTTGGTTTTTGGCTTCATGGTAGGCGCATTATTTGGGATGTCGGGCTCCTGAGCCCTATACTCCTAGGTGATATTATTTTCGATCTGCATGGGATATTGAAGTACATGTGATGAATAAAAAATAAATAGTATTAAGTTACAAAACATTTAAGAAAGACGAAACACAATGACTTACCCCTACGTTACCACGGCCGCGCCCATTATCAAAGTCGAACCTATCTCTCCTAGTGGCTGCACCTTCTGTCCAGTTCCTCATAAGAGGTTGTATGGACAAGTTGGGATTATAGGCGCATTCGCCTTGGACCGGTTGCACCTTCTCCCAGTACAAGTACTACAAAAAATATAAGGATTTAGAGTTAGTAAAATACATCACATAAAATTGCAATGATATGATAATTGACATTATGCAACATGTCTGATATGTGTACCTGCGAGAGCCAAATTGCCTTTCGGCCATTGGCGCAGGTGTTTGCCTTTCTTCACTATGCGATGGCAATCAAGGAGAACACACATGGTGAAGGGATTCCAGTTAATCTTTGAAATACGTTTCACATCGTAGACCAAAGCGTAGTACTGCTTTGGCACAATCTTGCTGGACATGGGAGCAATAATTATTCCTAACAGGACCAGCACTACTTTGCGAAGGAAATCGTTGTTGGTGGCTTTACTTTTAATTATGTCCTCAATGACATTATCTATCACTATGTTTTCTGATGTCTTACTAAGAAATTGTGGCGGCACCCGCTCCTTCATGTCCTCGCCTTCTTCAGTCAGAATGTCCGGAGCGGACAGTCCTTGGTTCTCGAGGTTAAATATGCACTCGACGTCGACCGCACCGAGAGTCACCTCCCCAACCTGCTCTTGTATAATGAATCTGCCCGTGCTGGCCTGAAAATTCTCAATCATATACCTAATCAGCAAGGTACGCATTTTAATAGATGGTATCTGCAGCATGCTGCGCAATGATGTATCAGCCACTCTAGCGCGTTGACCGCTCGATAGATCTGCAACAAGCTTGCACCATTTCTCCACTGTGCATACTATTTCTCCATTCAGCTCGTCCATCCTGTTGAAAGTAAATATATAACTTCGTGACGTTAGCTAGCACTAAAGCAAAAATAATAATAGGCATGCAAAAATATAAAACTTTCTGGCAGTAGCTAACACTAATGCAAAAATAACACTAATGGAAATACAAAACTATCACCATGTATACTGCAACATGCAGCCAAGTGTGTGCTGACATGAGGCAATAAAAAAATAACTACAATTGGTAATTGAATTTACTTGCATCTGATCAAGTTCTTTGAGTATCATATAAATTATATAATCAATAAAATTAATATGGTAAACTGTTACTTATTCGTTTGGTTGTCTTACTAACAGGGTGACAAATTGTTCAGCTGTAAATAAACTAGAGTCTATAGCAATGGTACCTATTTGAGGTTCATCAACATCTAATGTTAATAACTCTTTAATGTTCTATGTGCACAATATTATAATTGGATCGTGTGACAAAAATATAATCGGATCTTGTGACAAAAATGTATTGCGTCATGCTTCTCGAGAAACAACATCTTATTCTACCGTGCTATGAAAGAACCAAAGAATGCTTTCATCTATGCCATCTGGTCAGAACGCATCTAGTCCAGTTCATACTAGTTGAAATTATGTGGTAAACCTAAGTCCATCAAAGCAACGAGACGGAGGAAGTAGCTTACTTTGAAGGCGCGAGGGAAAGAGGACAATTTACTTGATCTGTCGACGAAGATTAAAGAAGTCGGCGATGCGTTCTCGACATAGTTCGTCGAGGTCGGCCTGCACGTGCGGACGACCTTGATCTTCTCGGGGTTTTTGTGGCGTGTGGGATGCGGCGGACGGAGCTGTCGACGCCTCGCCGGCAGGAGTAGATCTATTCGACGACATGTGCGAGGAGGAGGAGATTATATACGAGGTCGACGCCGAGGTCGTCATTACTTCCCTGTGGCCAATGTCGTGATCTATATTTTCCTCCGTTGAAGCGAGGCCGAACGTGCTCCTCAATCGTAGGGATTAGGAACATATGGATTAGCACGATCCCAGAATTGTGTAACAGAACGGCAACTACTCCTGTGATCGACGTGCGTGTGATCGACGTGCATGGAAAGCGCATCGTTGTGGGCTCCATAATATGGATCCGACACTTATTTGTGGTCTGGGCCGGCCCACCTACCTGCATTGTTTCTTCCCTCAAAATAAATATCATTGGTTCATCCCTAAAAAAACTCTTTGTGACACGTATTAGTTATTGTATACTTGTATATGTTCAACAATATTTATAGTATCTCTATCATTTCTACAATATTATACATGCATCGAGTGTCGGAAATGAAGGATACTTGTCATGCATGCATGCCATGGTCATCGTAGGTTACAGCTTAAGTTTGGGATCATTTCGTGAGATCGTAAAGAAGAATAGATATAGGGTATCAAACCTATAGAGTTTTTGCATCAAAGGTACTTCGATCGAGATATTGGACATAGAATGCCACTCTTTAAGAAGGAAAAAAAGGTTACGCATAAACCACTTTCAGACCTGCCCTCCGGTAGACCCGAATGGTCCTGCTTGTACATGGTGCATGTGGAAGCATGCATGAGATGACCCCAACTTTTGGGAGCATGTGGGCTTGGCCAATGTGGTCCCCCAGGCAAGGTGTGCACGAATTCGGACACAAAACGCACGTTGCGTCACGTGAGGGCAGTGTTGTAGGGTTTTGTCGCCAGAAAACCCTAGAAATTGCATCGAGTGTCGCATATGAACGATACTTGTCACGCATGCAAGCCATGGTCATCGTAGGGTATGCATGAAGTTTGGGATCATTTGGTGGGACCGTCAACGAAAACCAATTTCAGACCTGACCTCTGGCAGACCCGAATGGTCCTGCTTGTACATGGTGCATGTGGAAGCATGCATGAGATGACCCCAACTTTTGGGAGCATGTGGGCTTGGCCAATGTGGTCCCCCAGGCAAGGTGTGCACGAATTCGGACACAAAATGCACGTTGCGTCACGTGGGGGCAGTGTTGTAGGGTTTTGTCGCCAGAAAACCCTAGAAAATGCATCGAGTGTCGCATATGAACGATACTTGTCACGCATGCAAGCCATGGTCATCGTAGGGTATGCATGAAGTTTGGGATCATTTGGTGGGACCGTCAACGAAAACCAATTTCAGACCTGACCTCCGGCAGACCCGAATGTTCCTTCTTGTACATGGTGCATGTGGAAGCATGCATGAGATGACCCCAACTTTTGGGAGCATGTGAGCATGGCCAATTTGCCCCCCCCCCACGCAAGGTGTGCACGAGTTCAGACACAAAACACACGTTGCGTCATGTGGGGGCAGTGTTGTAGGGTTTTGTCACCGGAAAAACCCTAGAAAAAGCATCGAGTTTTGGAAATGAACGATACTCGTCTTGCATGCTTGCCATGGTCATCCTAGGGTGTGCATACAGTTTGGTCTGAATTGGTGAGACCGAGAAGATAAACCTGCTCCTAGTACATGGTGCATGTGGAGGTATGCATGTGACTGTCCCAACTACATTTGGTTAATAATATTTCAAGTATCAAACAGAAAATAAAATTTATAATTTGTAATGAAGAATTGAAATAATGAAGATGTGCAATAGAACATAACATATTATCTTACATTTTGGAAATATTTCGAATATAAAGAAGAGAACAAATATTAGAGTGAAGAAGTGAAATAAAACAAAACATTTTATCTTACAAACTAAAAATATTTCAAAAATAATAAAGATAAGAAATATTAGAATTAATAATTAAAATAGAACACACCATTTTAGTTCATATTTCATAAATATTATCAATATACAAAAGAGAACGAACAAATGAAATAAAACACAATAGAATTTGGCTTATTTTTTAAATTTTAGTAAACACTTTTACAAATAATATAGAAAAAAGAGATTTGATTTTAAATATTAGAAATATAAAAAAGAAAAGAAACAAAGAAAATAGAAAACATATCAGCGCGCGGGTAAGGCTGCCCTGGGCCAGCCCACCCGAATTGGGCCCAAGGCGGAGCCGCGCACGGCACATCGCAGCGCATAGCCGTTGGGTGGTGGGAGTTTAGTCCCACCTCGCCAAGCGAGAGAGCGCCGCACCGGTTTATATACCCGGCTACGACTCCCCTCACAAACTCCTATCAATTGCAGGCAGTACATTGCCTAACTCTCGTACCCTCTGCCCCGTGGGGCCTACTAGTAGCAGAGATATTCTGCACCACGGGCCTGCATCCTGGCCCATGCACAGCAGGGTTCCTAGTCGTATGCAGGCCGTGGAGTATGAATTCTCCGGCTCTTGTCGGTGGGCACTTTTTTTGGCATATTGCCATGTGTATTGATCTTCAAATCACACACTAAATTATACACATGCTCACTTGCATTCAATACACAATTTTTTTTGTAATACATGGTTAATGTTTTGACCTTCAAGTCATCTAATAAATTTTTTTGAAATTGTTTGAATTTTTTATTAATTTATAATGCCTTCTAGACTGACTGGTCAAAACATCGGTCTATACCTCAGGGGGGCATTGTAAAAAATTCTTTTTCCAAATTTTCTTTCATAGCCATGATTGGCATCACATACTAAATTATAAACATGCTCACTTGCGTTCAATACACATTTTTTTGCATATATGAAAAGTTAATGTTTTGACCTTCAAGTCATCTAATAAATTATTTTGAAATTGTTTGAATTTTTTATTAATTTATAATGCCTTCTAGACTGACTAGTCAAAACATCGGTCTATACCTCGAGGGGCATTGTTACAAATTATTTTTCCAAAAACTGGCTTAAGTTAGACCAAATGGCCCCTCCGGAATGCGGTCATTTTTTCGACCACCTCCAAATGACCTCAACTTTGGCACACATGATCTATTGCACAAAAAAAGGTGGGTTCCAAACGTTTTATATTTTTTTGAAATTTTTATTAATTTATAATGCCCTCTAGACTAACTGGTCAAAACATCGGTCTATACCTCAGGGGGGCATTGTAAAACATTCTTTTTCCAAATTTTCTTTCATAGCCATGATTGGCACCTGTGGGTCACCATGTTCAAGCAAGTTTGTGTGATTTGGAGGTGGTGGGAAAAATCACATTTTTTCAAAAACTGGCTTAAGTTAGACCAAATGGCCCCTCCGGAATGCGGTCAATTTTTCGACCACCTCCAAATGACCTAAACTTTTGCACACATGATCTATTGCACAAACAAAGGTGGCTTCCAAAGGTTTTATATTTTTTGAATTTTTTATTAATTTATAATGCCCTCTAGACTGACTGGACAAAACATTGGTCTATACCTCAGGGGGGCATTGTAAAACATTCTTTTTCCAAATTTTCTTTCATAGCCATGATTGGCACATGTGGGTCACCATGTTCAAGAAAGTTTGTGTGATTTGGAGGTGGTGGGAAAAATCACATTTTTTCAAGAACATTTGGGTCACAATTTTTGAATTTTATGAAATGAAGGAATATGTGCTCAGTTATTGGAATATTTTATCATATGGTGGAGTATTTGCTATTTTTGCTTACTCAAATGAAGGAAAGATGTCATATGTGTCGACGAACAATTTCCACTTACTTCACTAAAAAACATTAATTTACTTAACCCAAAGTTTTACATTTGGTCAATTTTGCTTATGGGCAAAGCATGTTGCACATGGCCACAGCCTGGGAATTTATTGCACCATTGGAACAGCATGTTCCACATGGCCGTAGCATGGGAAGTGTTTGCAGCATGCCTGATCAGTGAAGCAACACTGATGCGGCATGTCTGATCATTGCAGCAGCTAAATTGAAGCAAATCATACATCTAAGGAACCATAATGGCAAATTTGAGGGACACAAATATAGATAGAAATATATACTACTGCCATAGATAGCAGCATCCACACAGCACACTTGCTGATGCAGACCACTACCATATTACATATGTTTCGACCGCACATCACAGTACTGCACTTAGATAAAGTTCATACTAAATGACCACCACAAGTTTCCACCATCAGAACACCACACAAAGTTCACCAAAGGACTGGGCCTTCCTACATCATACGATAACGAGGGTCTAGGGCAACTACAAGTTAGGGTTTCAGGACCTTGTGGAGGGCAGAATGCTGAGCCCTGATCTTGTAGTCATGACTGCTGATGGATGTAGCCCGACAATGCTCCATCAGATGCTCCAGCAACCCAGACCTGGGCTTGGGCCTGCTGCAGTAGGGGCACCGGTACTTGTCAGACCTCCAGTTGTAGTACTTAGCAGGTCCTTGGGCCCTGATCTTCAACTCCTCCTTCTCTTCAAAGGACTTGGCGTTCCCCTGGACCACATCATCTCCAGATTCATACTGCACACATTAATGACTGACATTAATACATTATGCATTCAAATACTATAAACATCTAACACTAACTCAATGCACAAATAAAATTTCAACTAGGCCTTACCTCGTACGGCTCATCCTCATCACTGTCATAAGGGTCGTACCCAGATGTGTCCCACTTCCTTTTGTTGCCAACAAGAGCCTCCTTCTGCTATATTGTCAACCAAGCAAGTCATTTACAAGGAATTGAATTGCAGTTCAAATAATGTCATTACAAACAAAATTGTGAATGTGAACCACATTGGTATGTTGCAAGTGCCCAATATTGTCAATATATTTTCCAATGCAAAATATTTTAATATGAAACCTATAGATAAACAAATAAAGCTACCTAAATTATTTTTTTGCATAATGATGGAAAGCTCCAATCTATATTGGACAACATAGCTAATATAAATACATATTCTGGAAAACTTTCTAATTACAGGAAACCTATACAAAAGAATAATTCAGATGTACCTAAGCATTTTTTGGGATAATACAGCAAAGCTCCTACACATATTAACATAATGCAGTAGTTAATTAGGTACAACTTCAACTATAAATGCATACATCTTCAACAAACAACTAAAATTTCATTACTTACCTAAACAACAACAAATTATACTATAGATGTATCTTATATCATCTAAATCAATTCATTGCCACATCATAATTAATGCATTCCAAATCAAATATGTTTCCATCCGATATCATTGAATCATAGATCAAATCAAATAATCATATATGTCTGCAGCATTGAACTACAGATCTAATAATCATGTATGGTCTATCTGACTTTAAATTCCCCCTTAAATAAGGTATTCAACCTCATACTAATTAAAATCTAACAAGCAAAAATTCCAGGACTAATCTAATAAGCATCTGAAAAAACCCCAAGATGCTTTTATCTCTGAATCAACGACATTGTAGAGGATTTTCAATGCTGTAAATATCTCTGAAGCAATTGCAAAATTCCACTGCTAACCCAAACTAAATAAGCATAGACTGCCCCTTCCCCTCTCCTTCAGAAGCCCCATTCCAACACAAACAAAATCCATCCATTGAGAAGCTCTTTTTGATTAACATGACAACACCAATTACATGAGCACATCCTTCACTATATTTACAACCAAACTAATGCACCATCTAATCACCTCAGGTAGACAATTTCCAAAAGCACAAGGCCATGCACAACCCATCTCATAGCGTCTGCCTGACAGGCATCAATCAAGCATCAAAGAACTGCAACTATGACAACATGCATCAATGAAGTATCTAAGAATTGCAATTATGACAGGCATAATCCCTAGAACTAAGCATCCATTTAATTAATCATCAATAGAGAAGTATATATTTGACTAATCCATCGTCTAATCCTCAAGCCAAACACCTACAGAATTGCACAAATTCCACTACTAATCTCATAAGCATCTGAAAAATCCCCATCCCTCAATCCGGCTACTTCTAACCTAATCTAATAATCATATGAGGTCCACCATTCTTGCACGAATCAAATACACAAAAACCCTAATGCAGAGAAAACCCCACATCCAAAAAATCTAACCAAAGAACCTTCTGACCACAAACCCTACAATCTAAAAACTACCACATTAAAGTGATAAGCACATACCTTCTGCTCCGCCTTCTCCTCGCCAGAGCCGGCCTCCAGCTTATCCACCTTCTCCACCTCGTGCGCCTCGCCGGAGCCCGCCTCCACCTTCTGCGCCTCGCCAGAGCCCGCCTCCACCTTCTGCGCCTCGCCGGAGATCGCCAGAGCCGGCGCATCTGGCTGGACTGCGCCGCTGCATCCCGCCCCCGCCTTCTCCAGATCTGCAGCGGAGGGAGCACCGCGCTGGACGCCGGCACGTCCCCTCACAAAGGTGTCCGCCGCGACCTGCCGCGCCTACTCCACCAGATCTGTGCCCCTATCCGGGCGCTCACCTCCTGCGTCCGCCATGGCGATGGAGAGGATGCGGTGAGGGAGACGAGGAGGTTGGAGAGGAGAGGGAGTAGGGCTCGTGGGGAGTGGGGAGTGGAGATAGGGAGACGATGCGGCGGGGGTAAATGGTGGGCGATGCGGACGGAGGTGGTTGCCGTCCACATTTATATGATGGGACAGTTTTGGCAACCCCTCGTGACACGTGCTGCCCCACGCGCGGGCGGCTGCAGGCGTGCACGAAACGCCGCCGTATACGAATACGAGCATACGGCCGAGCATACGATCTAACCGGGCCCGTACGGGCCTTCCAGGGCTCCTCGACGGCTATACGCGGGGGCAACAAAGACGATCGTGCCCTCGTTATGAACAATTTTTGGTTCATCCTGGCCGTCGATGTGTTTTTCCACCTCGCGTTCGGCCCAGGGGGGGAGCACCGGAGCAGAACGCTCCAGAACGTGGTCCTGGAGCATCCAAACGCCGGTGGAGGGACGGAAGTCTGGAGATGGATTTGCCAATGATGCAACTGAAGGAGCTGTTCAATGTAAATCATTTCATTGTCAGCTAAACTAATCCTCACATCTCTGCACTCCTCGAAATGAAGGAGATTGTCAGAGCCTATGGAGGCCGCTTTGCAGGAAATGTTTGTTTCGGGCCATTTACCGTATTATTAGGGTCATAGTTCGGTTCTGGTGTATGTTAGCATGCATAGTGAAGCTCTTTTTGCAAGTAATTTAGAATTGTTCTCCTACTCTTGATAATGCCTAACTGCCTCCTATATATGTGCAATATCTGATAGCACTGAAGGGCTAATCGTAGGACAGGTTGTTGCTATTATTTGATGGGAGGACATCCAAACAATGTTCTGTAGCAAATACATCTGCACCTCTTCACTGAACACTACACATTGCAATCCTTCCAAATTTCATTTCCTACCTGTTGCATTACCAAGTCTAATTCTGATCTAATTTGTATAGCTCGCTCGAATTGCTGAGATGGAGGTGAAGTATCGATATAACCAAGTTATAGAAATTGGCCTCCCACTGGGAGGGCTTGCAAAGTTGTTTGTTCATGATTGGGAGGGTGATGTCACCATGGTTATGCTAGCAACAGTAGCTCAGGAACCTTTGTTAATAATATCTTCATAGCTTGTATAGGTAATGCTGGTTCTTTGGATTCAAAATGCTCACCTTATATTGCATCTTTCGAATATGCAGTACTTGAAGATTATACAAAACCCGACATATCCAGAGCTCCAAATGGCTGCCAACCAGGGTCGCAGGTGCACATGGGAGAAGCTCTTTGCCATCAGAGCAAACTGTGCAATTGAACTTGCATTGGATGAACCCATAGCAGCCCTCAACCACAAATGAAGGCTAAGAAGTACTGCAAGGGCAGCAGCTTCTTCCCAGGGATATACCGACAATGTTCGAACCAAAACACCAAGGAGGGTACCATCATGGAGCTGCATCAGTCGAGATAATTCATCAGGATCCCTCTCGGAAGATCACTTCGCGGCCGCCATCTCATCCACTCACCAAGGCACTATTCAAGTTCATGGTGCACCAAGCACATCTCGTCATGTTCGTCAGAGTTCACTTGATGGAAGTGAGAGTGAATCAGAAACCATTGACTTGAACTCATGGACCAGGAGTGGAGGGCCTCTGACGAGGACTTCATCAGCTGATCAGTTCATCAACTTTATCCAGAATCTCGAGATCGAGTCCGAATTCGAAAGGTTTCTGAAACAGAGTCATGCAACACTAGCAACGCAAGCATTGCTGTGTCTGAAGGAGATTGTTTGCAGCCTGAGAGGACCACCAATGGAATTCTACTTAATTTTGTCAGAAGAGAAGATCTAATTTTTTATTTTTTTAGAAAAGGAGGATGAACCCCGGCCTCTGCATCTGGGCGATGCATATGTCCACTTCATTAATTATTCTCACAAGACCTTACAAAGTCATACAACAATAAGACTAAAGCCGCCGTCTAAGCAACAAATGTCGCTACACCTATCCAGTTGATGAAGGCGCGCAGATAGCCTGGGCCTAATACCAAACAGACATCGCAGCCAAGCCTAACATCTAAGACCTGAGACCCCAAGCTAGCCACTTGCATGGTCTGGGGCACACACTGGTCCGGCGTGCTCTCAGAGGCCGCCGCCGCCAACTGCCACCGCTCCATCTTCAGAACTGTACTGATGCATCAACCTTGCTCGGTCTAGTTATCGTCGACGCCATCACGGCGCCCAACGGCACCTCCTCCCTGCGCGCAAACAGCTGAGCACGTCGCGGTCGCCATTGATATACCTCAGCGCCTTGCTGCCAAGTACCACCAGCCGACACAGCTTGAAGTCCTTGGAAGATCTGTCATGCGTAGCACCTGCCGACCAGGCATGACCAAGCGTAGCACCTGTTGGTCAGGCATGACTTGACATCTCCACAGAAGCTCCGTGCAAGACGAAGCCGCTCCACCTCCTGCCTCTGACTTCCGGCGCTGCTCCACAAACGATGCTCCCAAGAGAGAAACGACACCGCAGTGCCGCCATCGTCCGATCTGAAACACCAGATCCTAGGGTTTCCCTCGGAGCAGCACGAGTGGGTCGACAGTAGTTACACGACGATGCCTTCATCAAGGTAACGGCGTAGAACGTCGCCATCGCCTGCCATCGCCTCGGTTTTCACCGGCAACCATGTCTCCCCAACTCGCTGCCGGGACTAGATGATGGATCTCGAGATCCGATCACCAAGCTTCTGGCCGGCCACCACCGACGAAGAAGATGACCACCACCACTGGCTACACCAGCCAGAACAGATCTGCCATGGGTGCCGCCAAGCAGTCCACCAGGCCCTTGACGCCGCCGCCGATCTAAAGCCAGATGACATGCCGCCGAAGAACGCATCGCGCCGCCGCCCGATCCAGGCCAGCCGCCGCAGCCGCCGCCCATGGCCCGAGGCAGGGCCGACCGCCGTCGTCGTCGAAGCCAACACCGTCACATCTAGATCGGCCGCAGCTCCACGCATGTTGGGGCCCGTCACCCCTGAGATGCGGGAGGGAGGAAGAGCCCCCGCCACCACCGTCGGCCTCCGGGCACAAGCCGGCGGCGGCGGAAGGAGGGGAGGAAGATGGGCTAGGCCCAGTGGCGGCTAGGGTTGGGGAGCCCCCGAGTCGCCCGAGCGGGGGCGGACGCGGGGGGCTGTTGCGGGGCATAACGGAGATCCTGAAGTGGCGCAAAGCTCCTTATGCGAAGCATTTGTGGACAGAACGCATTCGGACTCGGGTGATGCCGTCTCAGCTGCTTCTAACGGCTCTGAAGATAACAAAGATGTCGCTGACAATCCCTTGGATTCTCATTCAGATTCTGTAACTTCGCCTGAACACTGCGTTGACGATAACGAAGATGCTAAGCTAGATTTTAAATAATTCTTAGTGGTTCATTGTAGCAGCAAAGATGCTAAGCTAGATTTTAAATAATTCTTAGTGGTTCATTGCAGCAGCAAAGATGCTAAGCTAGATTTTAAATAATTATTAGTGGTTCATTGCAGCAGCAATGATGTATACGATAATTGCAGTGTCTATTTAGAGACCACTTCTGATAGCAGCATATCTGTTGTGTGGTGTCATATAGTGATTGATATTGATGATACATTGATAGAAGCCTTTCTTGGCGTCGACAGAAATGGAATTCAGTGTTTGTTGTACCACAGACCCTGCCTCAAGATTCTTCTAAACTAAACACACATTATAACAACTCTGGAAATCCATTTCTGTACACATATTCAGTTATCATATACACGCACAAAAATTCTGAGAAAAATCCTATATGAACTAATAGGGCTTCCAACTCAAATGTTGAAGCTCACTGGTTTCTATTTCGCAGATATACTGCCACAGAAGTCTTTGTGAAACTCTAACTGAATTTTATACAGGCTCCTGTCATATCTCACAGGTTCAACAGAGTAATATCAATAATAATCAACACTGTCTTTGAGCACTAATATAGAATAATTATCCAATTTTACACATGATCACCCACCTTATTGACATGCTAACACAGGCAAATCAGACATGGTACTCAAATGATTTCAGATACCAAGTAACAAATGCAGCTAAAAACTTCAACTAGTCCTCAAATGCTTTCAGGTTTCCATTCACAGATGTAAATCCACCGTCGACCACGAGGTTGAGCGCGCTGATGTACCTCGCTTGCCAGCTAGAGCACCGCCTCGGCGCCTCGGCGACATCCTTCGGCAGCAGATCAACACCTTTCAGGTTTGCCTCACCACCAACAAAGGCCAGGAAGTCCCTCACTGCATCCCCCTTGTGTTCCCCCTGGGGAAAATGTGGCATGGAGAGCGCGGTGGGCACGGCGTACAGCGATACGCAGTTCACCCGAATGCCATGCCTCCCCAGCTCCAGTGCCACGCTCTTGGTGAGGCCCACCACCACATGCTTTGACGTGATGTACGCGTGAGGCCCCATCCCTCCGAGGACGCTGGCGACGCTCGCCAGTGACACGATGGCCCCCTTCTTGCCCTGGATCATGTCGCACGCCGTGTGCTTCATGCCCAGCAGCATGCCGTGCACGTTGATGTCCAACACCTTCTTGACATTGGCAAATTCGAGGTTCCGCATATCGGTGACCTTATCGCCTGTAATGCCGGCATTGTTGACCATGTTGTCTAGGGTAGGGCTAGACTAACGAGCAGCTCGGCTCGTTAAGCTCGTACTCGTTAAGCTCATGCTCGTTAAGGCTCGGCTCGTTAAGCTCGTTAAGATTAACGAGCAGAAAACCCTGCTCCGCTCGGCTCGTTTTAAGCTCGTTAAGCTCGTGAGTGCTCACGAGCGCTCGTTAACAGATTATAATGTGTTAGAATATACATAATGAATCTGTAGGTATGGTTTTCAAGATGAAATATGGTGACTACAAAAATAAATAAAGTAGTTTGTTGTCTCATATGTCGATTTGATTAAATAGATGGGCTGAGGTGCTACAAAAAGTTTGTCACGTAATATGAAAATATGTGTTGTGTTGTTACTAACGAGCTTAACGAGCTACTCGTGAAACTCGTTAGCTCGCTCGTTAAGCTTGTTAAGCTTAACGAGTTAAAATCAATGATTGGCTCTGTTCTCTAAGAAGCGAGCTACGAGCTTAACGAACCGAACTATCGAGCAGTCGTCAAGCTCGCGAGCTAAGAGCTTTTGGTCCAGCCCTAGTCCAGGGTGCGGATCTTCTCTGCCGTTGCGTCTACGGCCCGGCTTATGTCTTCCTCCACTGTGACGTTGCAGTGGACAAACAGGACATCGGAGTCGCCTCCAAGGGAGTCGCAGAGCTGCTGACCAGTTTCGTCCTGGACGACTGCTATGCAAACCTTGGCGCCGTGCTGTCTGAAGAGGCGGATGATGGCTTCGCCGATACTCGAAGCGCCGCCGGTAACCAGTGGAACCTATTCTTCCAACCTTTGGTTCGTTTGTTATGTGATTTGGTAATTATATATAGGACGAGTCTAGGGAGCGGTCAGCTGCTCCCTAGCATTCCAGAGCGGCGGCCACCAGAAAAAGAAAGATTCGGTCCACCTGATCCAAGAAAAGGATAACCAGGTACAGACCTGCGCCAACCCAACAAACTACACACTAAAAAGGAAAGCCCACAGATCATGACGTCGGAAAGACCACATCAGACACCACCACCACCGAAGGCTGCTCCATCTCCGCCAGTGTGACACAGACATCAGACGCCACCGTGACCAGAGGATCCTCCACCTCCGCCATGATGGCGTCCAGGCGCGTGGAGGAGATCATCAAAGAGCAAGCAGATGGGGGGTAGTGGGCTCAGTTGGAGCCGGAGAGGTAGGATCTCAACCAGCCTCGGGTAGAGGAAGCAGACGACGGCCGCACCCCGTCGACAACGGCAGGGCACGGCAGCGATGGGGCTGGATCTGGTTGCCCAAGGAGCACTGGGCAGTTGCAGAGGACGCCATGGTGGAGTAGGCTGGTGGTGGTGCGGCCAAGACAACCGTCATCGAGGTGGTGCGACGACGACCTTGGGGCAGAGCCACGCCGGTGTGGTCCTCCCCTCCTCCGATCCGCCGGTGGAGCGTGGTGGCCGGTTAGTGGGAGGCTCCTGGTGGTCAGCGTTGAGGGGAGAGGCCGGTGAGCCCCCTCTTATCCAGATCCGTGGGGAAGAGAGCGAGAGAGAATAGAGAGAGATGCGGGTGGTGCGGGGAAGACAGAGAGGCTGTCGGTGGGATGGGCCAGGACCTTGTCATATAGCGCTTGTGATGGCCCAATCGTGCGTCCGCGAGCCGGCCGCTCGATGTCTCTAAATAGTGCATATGTACTTTTTAGATTTTAGGTTATATATATATATTGTAGATTTCCTTTCGTCTCCCTTTTGTTTTGTATTCTTGTCATTTATGTACATAGTGATGGATTATGAATGTGCTTAGGCCTATATAAGACAATAATCCCTAGTTAATCTCTAAGGCCGATGCATGTGTACGGCAAGTGGTGGGAAGTGTGGGAAGTTTAGTCTCATACAGCTACAGTAAGAAGAGTGAGACTTCTTTGTAAGGGCTGCTCTACCACTTGCTATTGGGAGCTTGGAAATAGGAGTTGTACACGCGCGCTCCTCCTCCTCCGCCGCCCGCCTCGCGTCGCTTCGCCTCGCCTCATCACGACGCGCCGTGCCGCGCCGCGGGTTGCGGGAATGAGCCGAGCACATTGGACTGTGGGCTGTTCGCGGACTCAGTCGTGGGCCTGGATCAGGCCTATATAAGAAGGTGCTGGCCAGTGGAGTGAACCCTAACTCAGTTCACTCACTCCCTCTCGTACAAACCTAGCCGTCATCTACTGTTCCTCTCTCTGTGCTGCTTCCGGCGATCCCATCCCGACGACCAGGCCTCGGCAGATGCTGAGGCTGCCGCTGCCGCCGCCGCGTTGGCCTGGCCAACCGGAGGGTATGATTCGTTCATCCCCTATTTGCTCGTTCATGTATATGCTGTTCATAGATATTTCGGTTTTATGTACTGTACATGCTCACATGCTTAGGTATCGGTATGAGATGCATACCATATTTGCCATGCTTACTGTTTACTCGTGGATTAGATTAGTCAGAAAAGTGCTAAGATTTCCAACAATCCAAAAACCTTATTTTACGCACTTTTCGACTCATGGCTTCGCCGCTACTCTGAAACCGGAAAAGTATACTGGAACGCATTTTAAGCGTTGACAGACGAGGACTACCTTGTGGCTCACAACAATGAACGTGTTCTGGGTTGGTGATGTGTCTCCCACGGTAATGATTGCTCCTGAACAGGAGAATGTGTTTAGGGAGGAAACCACCATCTTTGTTGGAGTCCTTCTTACTGTGATCGGAGACAAGCTAGTCGACACATAGCTCCATGTGCGCGTTGCCAAGAATTTGTGGGATGTGCTCGAAGTTAAGTTCGGCGCAACCGATGCTGGAAGCGAGTTGTATGCTATGGAGCAGTTCCATGATTACAAAATGGTTGATAACCGTTCTGTATTGGACCAGGCCCATGAGATACAATGCATCGCTAAGGAGCTGGATGATGAAGCTATGTACCAAGGGTAGGGTCATGGACCTGTCCAAACTACCCTACCCAAGGACATCTCTAGAAGAAACCACCTGTCAATCGACTCAGAAGTGTTCCACTCGACACACTCGACCATGAAGCCAATCACTCGACAGCCAGGAGATCTAAAGTCACTCTGCACGCAAACGGTCGGTCATTAAGTAGCTTTTATGGTCATCATAGCACTTTATGTATAGCGTTACCAGTAATGCCCAATCTTAATGTATCTTAAACACTGCATAACTGAGGGACGGAGGGGTCTGGCGAACTCTACATAAGCCACCCCCCTCCTCAGTGTAAAGGGTTCGCACCCCTGTAACTCATACGCATATAATACAGTCGACCGCCTCCAGGCTCCGAGACGTAGGGTCGTTACTTCCTCCGAGTAGGGCCTGAACTCGTAAATCTCTTGTGTATACAACTACTCCATAGCTAGGATCTTGCCTCTCCATTAGTACCCTCCTACACTACTATCAGACTTAGAACCACGACAGTTGGCACCCACCATGGGGCAGGTGTCTTAGCGACTTACTAGAGAAGTTGCAATTTTTTCCGATCTCCTTCATCATGGTTTCAGGCGGAGTTTTGGTTGAGGGCCGCGAGATCCGTCTCGGCGCGCTCACATTCATCGCCGATGACTCTGCTTGGCTTCAGGAGGCTCCGCTCGACATCGACGCACTCCCAATCTGCGGAGCGATGCACTTCCGTGCGTGCATCCGCGGCATCCTCCTGCGGTAGCCATCGACCAAGTATCGGTCGGTCTTTGTGTCGTACTCCCCTCCTGCGGCAGCCGTCGACCAAGTATCGGTCGGTCTTTGTGTCGTCCTCCCCTCCGGTCGGCCGAGGCTTCAGCGGTAGGTGAGACACGCAGTGGCTCGCCAGTCGTCCACCCCTCAAGTCGCGGCAATCGAGCCCGACGAATCTCTCTACGACCTGTTCGACCTGTCAACTGGCTCCGCAGAGACTACATCCGAGTGCGACAGCAGTGATCCAGCGGCGGAGGTTCTGATGGTCGATGGACCACGCGGTCCTCCCATTTTTTATGGCGCTGACGGAGGCGACGGCGGAGGCGATCCATCGCATGCCCATGAGGAGTATCTCCCCGAGCGCCTCACTTCGCTGCAAAGGGAAGAACTTCGCCGCCGGAACATGGATGCGCTTCATACTCCTATCGTTGGAGAAACTCCCGAGGCTCGTGCCTTAGAGGACGCGCGCTTGGCCAACTTGGCTGAACGCGCTCGACTGGAGAACCTTCAGCAAGCACTCGACGAGCGTGCGTGACAACGCGTTCCGGATTCCAGTCGACGTCAACTCTTTCCACAACCGACTCAGGTATACCGAACTCCGATTCAGAAAATTTAGCAGTTGCGGCCCGTATAGCAGAGTCAATTCAGCCTTCCCAGTCGGAGGCTGGCAGAAGTTTATTGCAGATTAGAGATTTACTCCGGGCAGCAGGAGATCAAAATTCAGCTGTATCGCAGTCGCGGAATAGGATTCAAAGCAGATCTGTAGCTGCAAATACAGTCCAGTCGGCTCATAGCCCACTACAATAAATATGTCAACTTGTGACCACCACTATTGGTCACTAAAAGGTCATGGTTTTTCATTTGCGACCTTTTTGTGACCAAAAACAGAAGGTCAAAAGTTGGCGGTCGTAAACTGACTATAGCGACCTTTCTTCTGGAATGGTCGTGGACGTTTATGACCAAAATATGTCCACTGTGGCGTTTTGGTCACTAGCAACCTCCCCAGGCCACGTAGGCATCCAGCGTGGCAAGCTGATGTGGCACAAGATTCAGCCCGGTCCAATTCAGTTTTCTACATGGGCCTAGCCCAACAATTCGGCCTTTTTAGTTATCATTTTTTTGTCATTCCGGTCTGCTACATGGGCCTGGCCTAATATTTCAGCCTTTTTTGTTTTTGGGTCGAGGCCTTTTTGGCTGAACGGTTCGTATTTTTTAGGAGATGGGTCCAGTACTCAAATGGGTCCGGATTGTCATGTTCTAATATGTGGGTCCATATTTTCAATTCACCGGTAAATAAATAACCAATATTCAAATCAAAACAACCAGAAAGTACAAATAATACTTCAAATAAGATAATACTTCAAATAACAGCCAAAATAAGTATGTTACATCATATAACTTAGATACAATGGTAATCACAGCCACAAGCTCTACAAGTCTCTACAAGTGTAATCACAACCACAAGCTCTACAAGTGCCCTTTGACAGCTTGGAGTGGCCCTTCGGTTTCTATTAGTCCCGATTTGAGGAATACACCAGGCTTCAGGGTCTTCTCCATAGTGTCGACCAAGATCTCACCCTTCATCGGCATCAGAGTGATGCACCCGAACATGGCAGGGAAAAGGATTACCTGCCAAAAGCCAAATTTATACAAGATATCAGCCTTTCAGTGGTGCAGAATATCAGAGAACCACGCTTCAGCATTACAGGGGATGGAAACGTAAAATGCAATTTTTTTTCACAAAGGGCATACAATCGCAAATTTACTATCCACAAAATTAAATTGGAAAAAACAAATGAAATCGGTGAAGTGCATGTCAGCCTTAGTGTTTCTACTTCCTACAAATGAATGAGACCATGGTGTTTCAACCTTTTTTAGAACGCTATTCTATAACAATATATATTGAGCATGCTATAGCAGAATCTTGAATTTATGGTTTCTATACTTCTACATTATATATCCTCAGTAATATAGACCTTTTTCTACATACTGTACACGGCAATAGGAGAAAAAATCTAATAAAATCATTACACGCTTGCCAATAAAAATGACAAGTTAACTACACACAAGGGAACATAAACTTGAGAGGTTGAGATCAAGGCCTATCAACTACATCATATATATGCATTAAAAAAGAAGGCCACATGGACGACCAATGCATCATAATTACCAGTTTTACACACTACAGGACCATTCATCAGTAATAGTAGAACTCAACCATTCATCAGTAACAGTAGCAATTTAATCTTACTAAAGATAGGCACTACAGCCAGAACTTACACGCAAAGATCCTGGAATTTTATGCACAACACCAGCAGATTAGCTATATGAACACAATACCAGAATTTTATGCATCATGAATGAAGAAATCAAAATAGGATGATTCGCTTTACTTGTGTGCGGAGGATAAGCAAAAGTAGCAGCACATGCTTTTCCTATTTGCTTTGCTTTCCTATTAGCATCTCCGGTCAATCAAACAGGATGCAGCAAGTGATTACATTAACCCCGATTCAAATATTTGATGTACTGGACAATCATTTCATGCAGCCATTCATAAACATACTACTACAAGGGAATTACAACTTTTATTTTAAGCATAATGTTTAAGTACGTAAACTTTCCTCAAGAGTCCCTACACACTACTACTCAACTACTGTACGTGTGTAGTACTCTATCAGTAAGCAGCAGAGGAGATTGAAACGTAAGGACCATGTGTGTGTGTAGAAAACACACACAATAAACACTGAACATCACTAGTCACCCTGCACACAGCAAGCTTCAGATGTTCAGAACATGTCAACATGTTGAGCAGTTAGGGAATCACGAGAAGGAAGTAGGAGGGTGGATCACGATGGTCTCACCTTGTTGCCGTCGTCCTCATCCAACCCCGGCGACCAAGTACACATCCAAGCCAGTTTACAAATCCATGGGTTCTAGCTTGCCTACCAGCACCAGCATTGTGCCCCTGGATGCCACAAAAACAACCTGACTTGTAAGCATGGATAGAGAAGAACAAAATGTATAATGTGCATGCATGGCAGTAACAATCTTCATATAATGTTTACTGAACAAACATTTTTTAGCTTAAAACTAGAAGCAAATTATGGGCTATTCTTTCAATCATGATAAAATGATTGATCAAGCCCCCAAAATACGTTTGAGTGGCAGGACACAGCATAGGACAGGCCACTCCGTAATTGAAATACTGAACTGGGTTGTTAGAGCTAACTGTAGTGAGACTAGCAGAACGACAAACAAGACGACAATATAAATACAAGGCCAACTGAAACTGGGTTTAGTACACAGGTACAGTTTAAAAGCAAATCAGATCAACTATAAAATCATTCCGAGCTTTGACTGGGCGTTTGTTCTTTTAGCAATTTTTTTGATATAATCCAAAGTTATGGACATGCTTTATTGGTATGAGGAAAGCAGGATCGATATATATCAGAACTTGTTGTACTTTCTGTATCAAGGAATGAAATTATGTGGTTTGGAAGCATTTTTTGAAGTGTGCAGTGTTCAGGATTCAACTGGCTTCCAGAATTATAGAACTGAGGCTGTGAGTGGAACTAGGATAAATTAATAAGATTTAACAATTGCTTTCAGATTCTACTTACTCTCTACTGAATAACTGGAAATTACTACTCCAATAAGTAACAACTCCCTAACTCCATCTAGAAGTTGGACACTGACTCTCAGTTATACTGATTCAGTCATAGCTTACATTTAGCTACTTTCAGAAATCAAATCATCATCCAAACGCAAACTGTTTGGCACAGATTTCACGTACCATGTACACATACAGATCCGGGCGGCCACCAGTGCCCGTACGACGCAACCCTCTCTTCTGCTTCACCAACCTGTGAATTCCAAACAGAGAGTCAGCCAACAAATTTTAGAACATCTTCAGACCATGGCCTCCACAGAGAGAGGGACGGACGGAAGGAAGGAAGGAAGGGCCTTGCATGGCCAAGGCCATGGCCATGGCCATGGGGATGGTGCTCCTCGTTCACGCGTTCCATGGTGATGACCTGCACAAACCAACCGCATGGGTCAGACCAACAAATCCCGAAGAAGTTGAGGGGTGGGGAGGGGAGGAGAGGGGCTAGGGTTACGGGAGGAGGATTGGCGTGCGTACTCTAGGCGCCGGGGAGGGGTCCTCTGCCGCTGTGCTACGCTGCACTGCGTGGTTGGGGAGGAGAGAAGAGCTCCGTCTCCATCTCCATGGCGGAGGTGCTGGACGGATGGAGCTCGACGACGGCATGGTGGTGGCGTACCACTCTCCCTCTCCGTCTCTCCCATCCCGAGCCTGCAGATCTGGCCGCAACCTGACTTTGTCGGCTCGATCTGCAGCCTGGGAGAGAAGGAGAGGCCGTCGGCGGCGGGAGATTTGAGGGGGACAAGCTCGCCGGCGGCAGCGGCGGCGACTGATTTGGGGGAACGACAGACAGGGAGAGGAGGAAGATGAGGACGACGAGGAGCCGCGGGGCTGCGGCAGGGATGCAGCGAAGTTGTCAAGGTCTAGGTCTGCGACAAAGGAGAGGTAGGGCGTGGCCGTGTGGGTGGGGAGGCAGGGGGCGAGGTGCGGGCGCCGGAACCCTGTGATGACGACGGCCTGGGTCGGTCGATGGATCCCGGAGCAGAGCGAAGGTCGGGGCGGTGGGTGAGGAGGAAGGGGGCGGTGGGCAGGGAGAGGAGTGGATCGAGAGGGCGGTCGCGGCGGCGAGGAGATGGGGGGATCCAGAAGGGGGGTGGTATGCGGCGGTGTTAGATCCAGAAGGGAGAGAGGGAGAGAAGGTGGAGAAGGTGGGGAAGCGGGGGCGTGGGGGTTGTGTTAGGGCTAGGTGGTGAGAGGGTGGGGGGCGAGGGCTACCATTGGATCCACGAGCATCCAACGGTGCTTGACGCATGATCCGCGTGAGATGGCTATGGCCCAATCAGAACGCGGTACACGTGTATACGATATGACCATTTAGTATTGGACATTATGACCATTCAAAATTGGCCGTGGTCAAATAAAAATAAAGTGTAAAATCATGTCAGCATTTTAATTTTTATGTTTTGAGTGTCCAAAATGAATTCTTTTGTGAATAAGCTAACAAATATTTGCACGAGGTGCATCTTGCAATTCCAAACAATGTTGTCTAAGATAGTTTTCATTTTCTTTGCACGGAAAATTAATTTTTTATTTTTTGAGTGCCCGAAATGAGGTTTTTTTGTGATGAACCTACCAAATAATTATTGCAAAATTGGACCAAATCATTTTTCTAAAATACTAGGCCATATTTAATGCACAATTGACCAAATGGTTGGGTGTAAAAAGTTTAGATCCACCTCTGGTGAAAAAGACAAATTTCCGCTGATTCAGATGGAAGCGGGTGAAATTTGAGCTGCAACTACCTCATAGTTTGCTCTTTATTTTTTCAAAAAATCATTTCTAGGTACATTAGTATCTACTTATTCAGAGAAACACCGAAATTTTTCCAATATGCAACCCCTAGCTAGGAACGGTCAAGCCCGACGTTGACCACATTTTGAAACAGGCATAAAAAATTCAAAAAAATAAAAAAATTGGGAAACCTTCTCATTGTGTCATTATATGTGACAAAGTTTCCAGGAAAAATAATAAACTTGTAATACGACAATTATTTTAAAAAAATGTTCTAAAAAATGAGCTATCATGTGTGAAGATTCATGGCTTTCAAGCCAAATGATTGATCTTATGGCCACATTCATTGCATAGTTTGTTCAAATGGTCTCATATTGTGTACAAGGGTGCATCTTGGAATTCCAAACAATGTTGCTTTGGGGAGTTTTCACTTTCATTGCACAAAAGAGCCATTTTCCATTTTTCGAGTGCCACAAATGAGGTTTTTTTTGTGAAGAACCTACCAAATAATTATTGCAAAATTAGACCAAATCAATTTTATAAAATACTAGGCCATATTTAATTAACAATTGATCAAATTGTTTGGTGTAAAAAGGTTTTGATCCACCTCTGGTGAAAAAGACAAATTCCCGCCCATTCACATGGAAGCGGGTCAAATTTGAACTGTAGCTGCCTCGTAGTTTGCTCTTTATTTTTTTGAAAAATCATTTCTAGGTATATAAGTATCTATTTAATCATAGAAACATCAAAAGTTTTCCAAGATTCAACCACTAACTAGGAACGGTCAAGCCCGCCGTTTTGACCGCATTTTGAAACGGGCATAAAAAATTCAAAAAAAAACAAAAAATTGGAAAACCTTCGCATTGTGTCATTATATATGACCAAGTTTCCAGGAAAAATAATAAACTTGTAATACGGAAATTATTTTAAAAAAGTGTTCTGAGAAACGAGCTATCACGTGTGGAGATCAATGGCTTTCGAGCCAAATGATCAATCTTATGGCCACATTCATGGCATAGTTTGTTCAAATGATCTCATATTGTGCACAAGGGTGCATATTGGAATGGAAAACAATGTTGCCTAAGGAAGTTTTCATTATCTTTGGACGAAAGAGCCATTTTCCATTTTTCGAGTGCCCAAAAGGAGGTTTTTTGTGAAGGACCTCCCAAATAATTGTTGCAAAATTGGACCAAATCAATTTTCTAAAATACTAGGCCATATTTAATTCACAATTGACCAAATGGTTGGGTGTAAAAAGTTTTGATCCACCTCTGGTGAAAAAGACAAATTCCCGCCGATTCAGTTGGAAGCGGGTCAAATTTGAACTGTAGCTGCCTCGTAGTTTTCTCTTTATTTTTTCCAAAAATCATTTATAGGTACATAAGTAACTATTTAATCATGGAAACACCAAAAAAATTTCAAGATTCAACCACTAGCTAGGAACGGTCATTCCCGCCGTTTTAACCGCATTTTGAAACGAGCATAAAAATTTCAAAAAAAATCAAAAAATTGGGAAACCTTCGCATTGTGTCATTATATGTGGCCAGGTTCCCAGGAAAAATAATAAACTTGTAATACGGCAATTCTTTTAAAAAAATGTTCTCAGAAACGAGCTATCACGTGTGGAGATCAATGGCTTTCAAGCCAAATGATCAATCTTATGTCCACATTCATGGCATAGTTTGTTCAAATGATCTCATATTGTGCACAAGGGTGCATATTGGAATGGCAAACAATGTTTCCTAAGGAAGTTTTCTTTTTCTTTGGACGAAAGAACCTTTTTTCCATTTTTCGAGTGCCCAAAAGGAGGTTTTTTTGTTGCAAAATTGGACCAAATCATTTTTGTAAAATATTAGGCCATATTTAATTCACAATTTACCAAATGGTTGGGTGTCAAAAGTTTTGATCCACCTCTGGTGAAAAAGACAAATTCCCGCCGATTCAGCTAGAAGCGGGTCAAATTTGAACTGCAGCTGCCTCATAGTTTACTATTTATTTTTCCAAAAATCATTTATAGTTACATAAGTACCTATTTAATCATAAATACATGGTTTGGTGGTGATACGTCGAGGTTTGGGCGGTGGCCGAGGCCCTCAACTCTAGAGCGCGTAAACTCGCATGCCCGTCGCGTGGTCACCGCGTGACCGTGGCATTGCCATGTGTTCTGGGCAGCCTAGGCATGTCTAGTGGGTTGGGCACTCCCCAGGTAGGTGCTAGGAAGAAATTTACAACATAACATTCTCACGAGGAGACCGATCGATGCTCAAACATGAATTAGCAGCCAAGTGTTTGATTAGCGGTACGGGAAATGTACATGGCTAATGGGCGTGAGTTTTGGTTGAGGATGATCAGTTACTAAGAAGACCGTCTTCACAAATTTTCAGCTCAAAAGGAGGAGCCTAGGTGGTACTTGCTTTGCAAACTACCACACTGGACATAACTACAAATGTTGAAGCTCGGCTCAAAATAATGAATGGATTGAGCTAGCATTTGGTGGAGGATGGTTATTTGGGCATAGGAAAGCACTGTAGAAAATGGATACTATTTGGACATGCCAAAGTGGTACTTCCTTCACAAACTGCTACTCTGAACAAAATAGGAAAATGAATATTGTTGAGTTATTTTTGAACTAGGAAAGGAAGGTTTTTGACAGATTTGATGAAGATATGATCCAAACAATTTATGAGAATTATTTGGGAATTTTTGGAATAACAGAAATATAGGTTGCTTCACAACCTAGGGCAAAAATTGACACATGGACATGACACATAGGCAAAACTGATGAGATGGCGCCTAGTCATCACAACCCACCACAATCTACAAGGCTATGGCCATCTATATTGGTCGTTAACAACTAGAAATAAGGCAGCGGACCAGCCCTGTTTGCTTTCTGACCATTTCATGTAAGGAAATTATGACCTTTCTGACCAAAATGGTCGCAATGGTTTAGGGTTTGGAGCCCCCCGAACAGCTTTTGACCAATTGGTCTCAAATGGTCATAGATCTATGACCAATTCTTCCAGAGTCACTGATAGAAGGTCACTAGTTGACATATTTCTTGTAGTGGCCCCAGATCGCCCCCGAGGCGTGAGGGGCGTGGAGTCCGGCATGATCAGTACAAGATCTGTGAGCAGTATGATCATCAAATTGATCGCGATGATCGACGTTGAGTGCCCACCCCTCCCACAAGGGGTGTATCGTACGCGCCTCGACAACAGGATGATAGATGCCAGCACAGCGTTGGGCGAAGGATTCTAGTCGACCCCAGGGAACCAGGCTTTGATGCAAGATCCATTATCGTTCAAGGCTTGGTCGACAAAAACAGAGCTCACTGAGAGGGTCACGACAGAGATGTACCCACCAGCACTAGAGTACACGTCTCAGGACCAGAGTGTTTCAGCAGAGCCATCAGGGCCGCGATGATTCCTCCCAACTTCAGGTTTGGCGACTGGAGTTAGTAAGTTCACTAGTGAGTCCAAGCCTGATACTTGGCTTGAAGACTACCGAGTGGCTGTTCAGATTGGCGGCGGCAATGATGAGGTGGCCATGAAACATCTGCCTCTTATGTTGGAGGGCTCGGCCAGAGAATGGTTGAATCAGTTGGCACCCAACAGCATTTACACTTGGGAAGATCTTACCTGAGTGTTTGTCAGAACGTTTGAAGGAACTTGCAAGCGACCAGCACGACTGACAGAGCTGCAATCTTGTGTGCAGAAGTCGAATGAGACTTTGAAAGATTACATCCAGAGATGGATCACATTGCATCACACGATAGAGAATGTGTCTGATCACCAGGCAGTCTATGCCTTCAAGGAAGGCGTTAAGTACAGAGAACTAAACCTGAAATTCGGTCGAACTGGAGACATGTCTCTGAGTCGAATGGTGAAGAAGAGGATCGGCTCCAAAGTGGGAAGCACAAGTCAGTCGCCCACGAAACCGGAGGAGGGGACTCCAGTCGGAAGCAGAAGGGGAAAGCCGAGCTGGCTGCTCCTGGAGAAGCCTTATCTGTGACTCAAGGAAAGTTTAAAGGGAAACCCAAAGGATCTCGGAACCCTAAGAAGGTGAAGGACAAAGAAGGAAATGACGTGATGGATTTGCCGTGCCACATCCACACGAAGAAACATGAGGACGGTAAATTCATTTACCCGAAACATACCTCTCGACAGTGTCGGCTCTTGATCCAGCAATTTCAGGGGAAACAACCCAAAGATAAGGAAAAGGAGTCGGACAAAGTTGAGGACAAGGAGGATAGTGATGATGGATATCCCTAGGTCAATTCCACTCTGGTGATTTTTGCTGACGTTGAGAGAAAAAGTCGATTGAAAGTTATCAACCGAGAAGTGAATATGGTTGCTCTAGAGACACCCAATTATCTGAAATAGTCTTAGACTGCCATCACACTCGACCAGTCTGATCACCCGACACACATAGCCACCCCTGGGAGGCAAGATCTAGTGGTCGACCCAGTCGTCGAAGGCACTCGACTGACTAAAGTTTTGATGGATGGTGGTAGTAGCCTGAATATACTATATGCAGAGACATTGAAAGGGATAGGCATTCCGATGTCCAGACTTAGTACCAGCAACATGAGTTTCTACAGAGTCATTCCTGGAAAGAAGGTTGCGTCACTCGGTCAGATTGCTCTTGATGTAGTTTTCGGTGATTCCAAAAATTACCGCAAAGAAAAGTTGACATTTGAAGTTGTGGATTTCCAGAGTGCCTATCACGCTATTTTGGGTAGGCCAGCTTATGCACGTTTTATGGCTCGACCATGTTACGTGTACCTCAAATTGAAGATGCCTGGCCCCAAAGGTGTGATCACTGTTACTGGCAATCGGAAGAAGGCGGAAGAGTGCTTTTAGAAAGGCTCAAAGATCGCCGATGCTCAGATGGCAGCAGAAGAGTGGCAGGAGCACCAGAAAAATGTAGGCCCGAGTGATTTGTTGCGAGCTAAGAAGCCCGCTACGGAATCAGTGTTTTAGTCGTCCGGTGAGACGAAACCGATTCACATTCACCCGACCGACCCCAATGCTGCTCCGACTCATATCTCTACGACGCTCGACTCCAAATAGGAAGAAGCGCTCATCTAGTTCCTCCATGAGAACTGGGACATCTTCGCATGGAAACCTTCTGACATGCCGTGTGTTCCCAGGGGGCTGGCTGAGCACCGTCTCTGAGTCGACTCAAAAGTGAAACCTGTTAAAGAACATCTTCGACGGTCCGCCGTCCAGAAAATAAAGGCCATTGGCGAGGAGGTGGCTCAGCTCTTAGCAGCAGAGTTTATCCGAGAGATTTACCACTCCGAGTGGCTCGCCAATGTGGTCATGGTCCCCAAGAAGGACAAGTCACTTCGCATGTGCATTGACTTCAAACATATCAATCGGGCCTGCCCGAAAGATCATTTTCCTCTACCCCACATCGACCAAATAGTCGACTCGACTGCGGGATGTGAGCGCCTGTCTTTTTTAGACGCTTATTCCGGTTACCATCAGATCCGTCTGTATGGACCCGATGAGATCAAAACAGCTTTCATCACCCCATTCGGGTGCTTCTGTTATGTCACCATGCCATTCGGCCTCAAGAATGCCGGAGCCACGTTCATGAGGATGATTCAGAATTGTTTGCTCACTCAAATCAGTCGGAATGTGGAAGCATACATGGATGATATTGTGGTCAAGTCACGGAATGGTTCCGACCTGCTGACTGATCTTGCAGAGACATTTTCCAACCTCAGGAGGTATGATATCAAGCTTAATCCATCAAAGTGCACGTTCAGAGTTCCTGGAGCAAAGTTACTCGGTTTTCTCGTTTCCGAATGAGGAATCGACGCCAATCCAGAAAAGGTTGGTACTATACTCCGAATGAAACGTCCTGTGCGTGTGCATGATGTCCAGAAGCTTACTGGTTGCTTGGCCGCGTTAAGTCGATTCATCTCTCGTCTCGGTGAAAAGGCATTGCCTCTTTACCGACTGATAAAGAAGTCACACAAGTTCGAGTGGACTCCTGAAGCTGATGCGGCGTTTGCAGAACTAAAAACCCTGCTTTCCACCCAGCTGGTGCTTGCTGCCCCGACCAGCAAGGAGCCTTTGCTGCTCTACATTGCAGTCACAGGACAAGTCATCAGTACAATACTTACGGTTGAGCGGGAAGAAGAAGGAAAAGCCTTTAAAGTTCAGCGCCCAGTGTATTATATTTCTGAAGTTTTGACCCCATCAAAGCAAAGATACCCTCATTATCAGTAGCTTGTATATGGGATTTATATGACCACGAAGAAGGTTGCTCATTACTTCTCTAACCATTCCATTACAGTCGTCAGCGACGCTCCATTGTCAGAGATTTTGCACAACATAGATGCAACCGGTCGAGTGGTAAAATGGGCGATTGAACTCCTTCCCCTAGATATCAGGTTTGAGGCAAAGAAAGCCATCAAGTCCCAAGCAATAGCAGATTTCATCGCCGAGTGGACCGGACAGCAACTGCCGACTCAAGTTCACTCGGAGCACTGGACCATGTTCTTTGATGGTTCTAAGATGCTGAATGGATCCGATGCTGGGGTAGTGTTTGTTTCCCCCCGAGGAGATAAGCTCAGATATGTGCTCCAGATTCACTTCGATTCCTCCAATAACGAAGCAAAATATGAAGCACTTTTGTATGGATTGTGCATGGCCATTTCACTCGGCGTCCGTCGCCTCATGGTCTATGGCGACTCAGATTTGGTGGTTAACCAAGTGATGAAGGAGTGGGACGTCAGAAGCCCAGCCATGAATGGTTACTGCAATGCAGTGAGAAAGCTAGAGAAGAAATTTGAGGGGTTAGAGCTTCATCATATACCCCGACTGAAAAATCAAGCAGCTGATGATTTGGCAAAAATAGGTTCCAAGAGAGAAGCCATTCCTAGTGATGTGTTTTTGGAACACATCGACACGCCGTTAGTTCAAGAGGATCCTTTCACCAAAGAAGCCCCGCAGCCTAAAAGTGCCACAGATCCGACTGAAGTTGAGGTCCCAGCTGTGGTCGACCTGATCATGGAAGTTTTGGTTATCAGTCCGGAATGGACAGTACCGTATATCGCGTATATCCTAAGGAAAGAACTCCCAGAGAATGAAGAAGAGGCTTGGCAGATCGTCCGTTGATCCAAGGCCTTTATTCTGATAAGGGGACAGTTGTACAGGGAAAGCGCGACTGGAGCCAGTCAGAAATGTATAACGCCAGAAGAAGGTCAGATAATTCTCGACTATATCCACTCGGGGACCTGTGGCCATCATGCATCCTCTCGGACTATTGTGGCTAAAGCATACCGAGCGGGGTTTTACTAGCCCAGAGCAAATGAAATGGCGAAAGAGATAGTCGACAAGTGTGAAGGATGTCAGTTTTATTCCAATATGTCACACAAGCCCGCCTCAGCCTTGAAGACCATTCCAATCGTCTGGCCCTTCACTGTTTGGGGATTAGATATGGTTGGACCATTGAGAACTGGCAGGAGTGGCTTTACCCATGTACTGGTGGCAGTCGACAAGTTCACTAAGTGGATCGAAGCCAAGCCTATCAAGAATCTTGATGCCGGCACTGCTATCAACTTCATCAGAGAGTTGATATTCAGATATGGAGTTCCGCATAGCATCATCACTGATAATGGGTCGAACTTTGATTCCGACCAATTCAAAGCCTTTTGTGCTTCTCAAGGCACACAAGTCGACTACGCTTCCGTCACTCACCCCCAGTCGAATGGACAAGCAGAAAGATCTAACGACCTAATTCTCAAAGGACTGAAACCCTGGTTGATGTGTGATCTCAAATATGCAGCACGCGCGTGGGTCGACGAACTTCCATCAGTTCTTTGGGGATTTAGGACTACTCCTAATCGGTCGACTGGGCGAACTCCGTTCTTTCTGGTCTATGGAGCCGAAGCAGTTCTGCCGATTGACCTGCTTCACAATGCACCCCGAGTTGAGCTCTACTCTGAAGATGAAGCAGAACAAGCCTGGCAGGACGCAGTCGACCTTCTAGAAGAATAAAGAGAGATGGCCATGATCCGATCGACCATCTATCAGCAAGACTTGCATCGATTCCTTGCCAGAAACGTCAAGAGTCGAGCCTTCCAAGAAGGAGACTTGGTCCTCCGAGTGGACCAACAGAAGCCACACAAACTTGCCCCTACATGGGAAGGCCCCTTCGTCCTCACCAAAGTTCTGCACAATGGAGCATACCGTCTTTACAATGTCGGCCGCCAGATTGATGAGCCACGAGCTTGGAATGCGGACCTGGTCCGCCCCTTTTACACTTAAGTACTCACTCGGATGAGATGTAATAAAAGTACTCCTGTAGTTTGTTTATCAAAGAAAAAAGTGTTAAAATTTTCCCATTGATCGTTGTTGCTTTTGTTTATGTGAGAAATCCCCCAGTGGGTGGCTTAGCTGCGAATCCATTTCGCCTAAGTTTGTAAAAACTTTCCCTACCGAGTGACGAGCAAGCCTCTCACTCGGAAGATTAGCTGCGAAACCGATTTGCCTAAGTATTTAAAAATCCTACCGAGTGGCGAGTCTGCCTCCCACTCGGAAGCTTAGCTGCGAATCTGTTTCGCCTAAGTATTTGAAAATCCTACTGAGCGAGTCTGCCTCCCACTCGGGGGCTTAGCTGCAGTCCAGTACTCGCCTAAGTAATTCAAAATCCTACCGAGTGGCGAGTCTGTCGCCCACTCGGAGGCTTAGCTGCAGTCCAGTACTCGCCTAAGTGTTTGAGATCCTACCGAGTGGAGAGCAAACACTAGTAGAAAAACACCTAATAGTCCCGGTTCGTAAGGGCCTTTAGTCCTGGTTCATGGACCGCGACTAATGGGTCGTTACTAATACCTCCACCCATTAGTCCCGGTTCAAACATGAACCGGGACCAATGTGCCACCACGTGGCCCTGTGCGCCGATCCAGTCAGGGGGGCTTTGGTCCAGGTTGGTGGTACCAACCGGGACCAAAAGGCATCCATGCGTCAGCATTCCAGTTGCTGGGGTTTTTTATTTTTTTTAAGAAGGGGGGGGGGGTTAATTTAGGTGTTTCATATATTGTGTTAGCTAGCTAATTAATAGAGAGAAGTGTCCTCTCTTATGTCCGTGCTTGGTCGACGCTACGTACTATATATACATAAGTGATCGAGAGAATCATTGAGTACAGAAGTTCGTCATGCATACCGAGAGAAGTGATCGATCGACCTCTCTTTCTCCGAGAGATTGGTCGAACAACAAGTTTTCGTATATCATGTATCCGATCCTACTGGCTACATACATGTACAATATGTATAAGATCTCTTAATTACAATCCCCTAGCAATTAAATCAATTTGCACATGGTATTCTCCGGCTTTATTGATGACGTGGTCAAGAAAGGATCCCGCCAATTCCTCTTAAATTGCTTTCATGCGATCTGGTTCAAGGAGTTCATTCCGCATCTACCACGTCTAATTTGAAGAAGGGGGTTAATTAATACATATATATGAATGAAACTCAACAGAAGTGATGGTGTAATAAAATGAAATTTTGAATATTATTGCTTACGCACTTCATATTGTCTTTTAGAGTAGCCCCGCTTGTTTTTCAAAGTCGCGTTGTGGATGAACTCGCACACGTAGTATCCACAGAAATCGTTCCCTTCTTCCTGCCACAAGCACTTTACGAGAAATAGAGGTCAATCAAACTGATAATGAAGCATTATAAATGGCATTGATGAAAGTATAGCTATAGAATCAATGGGAGATGCGCGCAACTAGCTAGCCAGTAGTACTTACTTTCGGGTATGTATATCGCAGCTCCTTCGGCAGTCCCTGAGCTTCTGCGGTGAACTATTTCCAAACCCTGCAAGACAAAGATAATAATTATTATTACTTGAGATATCAGGAAATGGACAAAAAGTTGCCGATATGGTGCGATAATGATTGATTGAACTTACTTGTTGAGCAATTCAGTCATGTCCGCATAGGTTTTGGGATCTTTCCGTCTCGAGTCTAAGACGGTTACTAGTCCCCGCTCAAGCTTAATCTCCAGAAGAACATAGTGGTACCTGCGCATGCATGCATAACTCATCAATTACATTACTATAACCTCGCGCGAGTAATAAGGGAAACCGAATATGCACATGACAGTAACATTCACTTGCTGTTGTAAGGAAAGAGTATGGTATCTTTGTTTTGATTTTTGATCAACGATCGTAGCAAGTTGTCCTCGGCCTCTTTGATGTCCTTTTTAACCAGCAATTCATCTATGATATTTGTGTTAATGAATCCAATATAATAAATTTCTTGTTTTTTGCACTCGATGATCTTCAATCTGCATAATATATTGAGGATAATTAATTATAAATACATGAAATGAAAGAGCCGAGCTATATATAGAGACTTAATGACAGAAATAGTACTTACCGACAGTAGCAAAAGACCATTAGTTTATCGAGGGCCTTTTGATTGAAGAACGCAAAGAACTCATCAAATGGAACAGTCAACAGATCATTTGCAACGAGGTTGTGCTCCTCTTTAATATTCAGATACAAAGAATTCGTACCCCCGAACTCTCTGCAGGTTTCCATGTACCAATTATGGAATCTTCGCATCATTGTTGTCAGAGATTTTTCATCTTTGACGAGAGGCTTCCCGTACTCATATCTATGTTCGTCCACCTCCCAGAAATCAGGAAGTTGATTGTCAGGCAGGTAATCTGCAAGATTGCCATCACCGGCCACCGTCCCCGGAGCATTAGACACATTGAGCGAGGGGCATGATTGTAGTGCTTGTTCGCCGAGCTGGGCAATTTTTTTCCCCTTTGCTCGTTCTTTTAAACTTTCAGCACTGACAGTAGTTCCCGACCGCTGGACTTGGAGATATGTCTGTTCAGTAATACGCTCATAGTTGGTTCTCGGCGGAGACTTTGGTGGTTTCCTCAGGGCATCGATAGTGTGCTTTGCTTTCACCGGATCTACCTTCTCCTCCTGAGGTGGATGTCTCTTTGCTTTCACCCCTTCAAAGAACTCCCTCCCATGGGTCCGCACAATCCTATCGTTTTCCTCCTCGGTCCTCTCATACGGTAACTTCTCTGGAGGCTTGAGAGGTGGACCGTAACTGTATTGCCTCCCACCTCTGGTTGTGCTGCTAGACGCCGGAGCAGACGGAGCGGCTGCGGCGTCTGTCTTCTTTCGTGCTTGCTTATGAGGCGGAGGAGAAGGAGTACGACGCGCCGGAGCAGCCGGGGCAGCGGCGGGTCTCTTCCGCCCTTGCTGGCGAGACGGAGAAGGAGGAGGCTGCTGGCTGCTCGGGAGCGCCGGCGCAGGCAGAGAAGGAGGTGGAGTGCCGCCACGCGCCGGAGAAGGAGGCGGAGTGCCGCCACGCGTGCCTTGATCGTCACTCGCCGGAGGAGGAGGCAGTGGAGTAGGCGGAGTGCCCTGACTCGCCGGAGGAGGAGGAGGAGGCGGAGGTGTCCAGTTCGGAAGGTTGATGAGCTCATTCCGCCATAGGCATGGAGTCTTCAAAGCAGAACCCAACTTAGTCTCCCCTTCACCGGTACGGTGGTCAAGCAGGAGGTCCTCAAATCCCTCCGTTATTTCATCCACCATCACCTTAGCATATCCTTCTGGAATCGGTCGGCAGTGATAAGTTGCTCCGGATCCAGTAGGATAAACAGAGCCAACAGCCGCCTTGACCTTCAAATTCATCAATCGCGCCATAATGTGGCAATGTTGAGACTCCGTGATAGCATCCACGGGATAGCTGGCAGGAGCTGTCAAGACATGCTCCGGCTGAAGCAGCTCGGTGGAAGCCACGCTGCTTCTCCGCGGAGATGGCGGGGTAGCTTCGAGGGAAGCTTCGGCAGGTCATTTGCTGCGATCTGCTGCTTCTCGTTCCTCTTCTCATTCCTCTAGCCCCATTACCCTTTCGTGCAGCACCTGCAGTTGGCCCTGCTCCAGTTTCTTCCTCCTCTCGTGGGTTTTGTAACCCCCTGCGTCTGGAAAACCAACCTTCCATGGAATGGAGCCTGGCGTGCATCGTGTCCGTCCAGGGTGCTCAGGATTCCCAAGGGCCATTGTGAGCTCGTCTTTCTCCCTGTCTGGTACGAACGTCCCTTTCTGCGCTGCATTGATATAGTGTCGAAGGTTCTTGACTGGTAGTTCCAGTTGCTCGTCCGTCCAACGGCACATCCCTGATACAGGGTCCAAGGTTCCGCCAGCCCCAAAGAACCAAGTCCGGCAACGGTCTGGCCATCTCATTGTCTCTGGTTCGATCCCTTCTTCAAGTAGATCATTCTCCTCCTTGGACCACTTAGGCCGGGCTTTGAGGTAGCCACCTGACCCCGTGCGATGGTGAAGCTTCTTCTTCGCAGCATTTTCCTTGTTCGTTGCCGACATCTTCTTACTCTTTTCCGCTGTCTTGTCGGCCAAAAATGCGGGCCAATGATCTTTGATCTTCTCATATTTGCCGATGAATTCTGGTGTCTTTTTTTTCGAACAAAATGGTTCAACTCTTTCCTCCACCTCCTGAATAGGGTTGGCATCTTCTTAAGAGCACAAGACTTCATTAATTGCTCTTTAACTGGCTTCTCCGGATCCTCCTCTGTGGGTAGGGTGAAATTTGCCTTCACCTGAGTCCAAAGATCTTCATTCTGCATATCATTGACATAAGACACCTCAGGGTCATCCTTAGGCTTATACCATTGCTGGATGCTGATCGGGACCTTGTCCCTAACAAGAAACCCGCACTAAGCAGAAAATGTGTTCTTTGTCCGGATGGATTCAATCGGTTTGCCGTCGGGCGCGATTTCAATGATCTCAAACCTTTCATCCGAGCTCAACTTTTTCTTCGGGCCTCGTCTCCTTACCGAAGTTATGCTCGATCCGGAGGGCTAGAAATTAAAAGGAAGAAAGACAAGAGTAATTAATATGTGTACATATACCAAAACAATGAATGCATCAATTAAGTAGTCAGCACGGGCTTAACTAATATATATATACCTGGACGGACTCGGTTCGGTCACTGGAGCAGTCAACATGGTCTCCTTCTTGTACCTCCATTGGGTCATCACCGGAGCCATCATGAACATAGCCCTCTTCTTGTACCGGCATTAATGGGCCGGAGCCATCATGAACATAGCCCTCTTCTTCACCCAGTCCTTCCTGACCAACGACGTCGTTGAAAAATGACGCAATGACATCAGTTCCTTCTGCGATCATCTCCCCCAACATCGCTTTTGTTGCTTCGTCTCGGTAGTGCTCCATAGTTTCTGCAAATATTTACAACATGTCAATTATTATTCAAACATGGCACAGATGGATATATATTAGTGGCAAACGTAGAACTAGCTAGCTAGTCACAATAAGGAATCATGTTAGTGGCCTCGACGCTGCTTCTCTAGGGTTTGGGATCGCCTCGACACAACGCTTCAAGGGTTTGGGGTGGCCTCGACGACAATGCTCTTTTAACTTGGTAAATTTGGGTGGCCTCGAGAGTTTTGGTCGAGCGAGAGCGCCGAGGGGGGTGCTGCCGTTGTATAGGTTATCACGGTCGAGAGGGGGTATATATATCGACCACCCCTCATGTCAAAGTTATCTCGAGGGGGCGGCGAGGGCGAAGGCGAGCAGCCTGACGGCGACAGACCTGATAAAACATAAGAAAACGAAGAAGAAATAAAAAGAGGAGAAGAAGAATGGAATAGAGGAGAAGATCGAAGAAAAAAAAGAAAAAAAAAGAGGAGAAGAAGAAAGGAATAGAGGAGAAGAAGAAAAAATAGAATATTTTTCTATTTTTTCTTCTTCTCCTCTATTCCTTTCTTCTTCTCCTCTTCCTTTTCTTCTTTTTTGTTCTTCTTATTTATTTCTACTCTATTCCTTTCTTTCTTCTTCTCCTCTTCTTTTTCTTCTTCACCCTCGAGAAAGGAAAATAATTAAGGAAAAGAAAGAAAAGAGGAAGAAGGAAGAAGGAAGAAGAAGAAGAAGAAAGGAATAGAGGACAAGAAGAAAAAATAGAATTTTTTTTCTATTTTTTCTTCTTCTCCTCTATTCCTTTCTTCTTCTCCTCTTCTTTTTCTTCTTTTTTCTTCTTCTTATTTATTTCTCCTCTTCTTCCTCCCCTCTTCTTCTCCTTTATTCTCTTCTTATTTTCCTTTTTCCTCTCATTCTTTTTCTTCTTCTTCCTTTCCTAGCTAGATATATAATTTTTTTCTAAAAATTAAACTAACCTAAAATGTACTAAATCATAGAACATACATAGATAAAACTTTTCTAAAAATCTAACTTTTGCATATATGTATACTTTAAAATGTCATTACAATTGAAAAAATACATACATACATAAAAAACATGTAAAAATACATACATACATATATGAACAAACATAAAAAAATACATATATCTAAAAAATACATACATGCATATATGAATCAAAAAACATATAAAAAATAGCATGTATAACCAAAAAAATAGCACGACGGCGGCGGGGCCCCAGAGGCGCGGTGCTCACCGAGGGAGGAGCGCGCGACGGGCAGCGTCGGGGCGAGCAGGGGCGCGGGGAGTGGCGCGGCGACGGCGTCGGGGCAGGAGCGGCGCGCAGCCGGACAGGGGCGGCGCGCGGGGCAGGGACGGCACGCGGCGATGGTGACGGGCGAGGGCGCGAGCGACGGCGAGGGCGCGGGCGGCGACGATGACGGGCGCGGGCGACGGCAACGGCGGCGGCGGGGGCGGCGGGCGGCGTCGGGGCAGCCTGACGGCGATGATGTGCTCGGCGTCGTCGGGGGGCAACTGTGGTGATGAACTCTGCAAAATTGCAAAGTGCTACTTATATACCACGAGCATTGGTCCCGGTTCGTGGCACCAACCGGGACCAATGCCCCCTTTAGTCCTGGTTGGTGCCACCAACCGGGACCAAAGGTCGCCGCTTCCCGCCCTTTGGGCTGCCGAAAAAGAGGCCTTTGGTCCCGGTTGGTGGCACCAACCGGGACTAATGCCCCACCCTTTAGTCCCGTTTGGTGCCACCAACTAGGACCAAAGGACCCTGTGCTGCCCGCGTCGGGGCCAAAGTTTAGTCCCACCTCGCTTGTTGAGAGGGGCGCGCAGTGGTTTATAAGCCCCACTGCAGCACCCCTCTCGAGCTGCTCTCCACTATAGGCTTGCGGGCCTAATTGATACTGCTTTGCCTGATGGGCCTTCTGGCCTACTGCGGGCCTGAATCCTGGCCCATGGTAGGGTTTCTAGTCGTATTCAGGCCGTGGGGGGCCAATAGGAGGCATTTTTTTGTTTTCTTTCTTGCTTTATTTATTTTATTTTGTTTGTACTTACAAAAAAATACTTAATGTTGCTATTTTTAATTATTTTCCATTTTTTTGTTTTTTTTCTGTATTATTTATTTTCTTTTGTTTTTTGCTTTAATTTTTAATTATTTTTGCTTTTAGTTTTAGAAAAATTATAAACTTTCTGTTAGTGCCATTAGTTTTCAAATTTGAAAACACTTTTTTGTTTTTTTGTTTTCTTTCTTGCTTTATTTATTTTATTTTGTTTGTACTTACAAGAAAATACTTATTGTTGCTATTTTTTATTGTTTTTTTGTTTTGTTTTCTGCATTATTTATTTTCTTTTGTTTTTTACTTTATTTTTTTAATTCTTTTTGCTTTTAGTTTTAGAAAAATCATAAACTTTTTGTTAGTGCCATTAGTTTTCAAATTTGAAAACACTTTTTTTGTTTTTTTGTTTTCTTTCTTGCTTTATTTATTTTATTTTGTTTCTACTTACAACAAAATACTTATTGTTGCTATTTTTAATTGTTTTTTGTTTTGTTTTCTGCATTATTTATTTTCTTTTGTTTTTTGCTTTATTTTTTAATTCTTTTTGCTTTTAGTTTGAGAAAAATTATAAACTTTCTGGTAGTGCCATTAGTTTTCAAATTTGAAAACACTTTTTTTGTTTTTTTGTTTTCTTTCTTGGTTTATTTATTTTATTTTGTTTCTACTTACAACAAAATACTTATTGTTGCTATTTTTAATTATTACGAGGGCCGAACCATAAGACATTAAAGCATTTCAAATGAACTATGCAAAAGTTGAAAGTTGGCATGGTATCATAAATTCACCCACATCGCATGTGCATGTACAAAACGTACAATGGTATCATACTCGTGTGTTACAAAGTTGGCATGGTATCATCATAATAGTTGCGGGAGAAAGTCTTCACTTTTTCTTCGCTTGTGTCATTTGCTTATTGCGCCGTAAACATGGATAATCTTCATCGCTTATCAGGATGCTGGGGTCAGCCTTGACTTTGAAGGGAGGAATTTCATGAAACTTTTCATAATCTTCAGACATGTCTGTCTTGCCCTCCACCCCCACGATGTCCCTTTTTACCGAAAGAACTATGTGGCGCTTTGGCTCATTGTATGATGTATTCGCTTCCTTATCTTTTCTTTTTCTCGGTCTGGTAGACATGTCCTTCACATAGATAACCTATGCCACATCATTGGCTAGGACGAACGGTTCATCAGTGTACCCAAGATTTTTCACATCCACTGTTGTCATTCCATACTGTGGTTCTACCTGTACCCCGCCTCCTAACAGATTGACCCATTTGCACTTAAACATAGGGACCTTAAAATCATGTCCGTAGTCAAGTTCCCATATGTCCACTATGTAACCATAATATGTGTCCTTTCCCCACTCGGTTGTTGCATCAAAGCGGACACCGCTGTTTTGGTTGGTGCTCTTTTGATCTTGGTCAATCGTGTAAAATGTATTCCCATTTATCTCGTATCCTTGCCAAATCGTAACAGTCGAAGATGGTCCCCTGGACAACAAGTACAACTCATCAAAAACAGTGTTGTCACCTCTGAGACGTGCTTCCAACCAACTGTTGAAAGTCCTGATGTGTTCACATGTAACCCAGTCGTCGCACTGCTCCGGGTGTTTGGAGCGCAGACTGTTCTTGTGTTCATCGACATACGGGGTCACCAAGGTAGAGTTCTGTAGAACTGTGTAGCATGCTTGAGACCAAGAATATCCATCCCTGCATATTATTGAGTCCCTTTCAAGCGTGCCTTTTCCAGTCAGTCTCCCCTCATACCGCGATTGAGGGAGACCTATCTTCTTTAGGCCAGGAATGAAGTCAACACAAAACCCGATGACATCCTCTGTTTGATGGCCCATGGAGATGCTTCCTTCTAGCCTAGCGCGATTATGGACATATTTCTTTAGGAGTCCCATGAACCTCTCAAAGGGGTACATATTGTGTAGAAATATGGGGCCCAGAATGACAATCTCGTCAACTAGATGAACTAGGACGTGCGTCATGATATTGAAGAAGGATGGTGGGAACACCAGCTCGAAACTGACAAGACATTGCACCACATCACTCCTTAGCCTTGGTATGATTTCTGGATCGATCACCTTCTGAGAGATTGCCTTGAGGAATGCACATAGCTTCACAATGGCTAATCGGACGTTTTCCGGTAGAAGCCCCCTCAATGCAACCGAAAGCAGTTGCGTCATAATCATGTGGCAGTCATGAGACTTTAGGTTCTGAAACTTTTTATCTGACATATTTATTATTCCTTTTATATTCGATGAGAAGCCAGTCGGGACCTTCATACTAAGCAGGTATTCAAAGAAGATTTCCTTCTCTTCTTTGGTAAGAGCATAGCTGGCAGGACCTTCATACTGCTTTGGAGGCATGCCATCTTTTTCGTGCAAACGTTGCAGGTCCTCCCGTGCCTCAGCTGTATCTTTTGTCTTCCCATACACGCCCAAGAAGCCTAGCAGGTTCACGCAAAGGTTCTTCGTCATGTGCATCACGTCAATCAAAGAGCGGACCTCTAGGACTTTCCAATAGGGTAGGTACCAAAATATAGATTTCTTCTTCCACATGGGTGCATGTCCCCCAGCGTCACTCGGAACAGCTAGTCCGCCGGGACCCTTTCCAAAGATTACATGTAAATCATTGACCATAGAAAGTACGTGATCACCGGTACGTATGGCGGGCTTCCTCCGGTGATCTGCCTTGCCTTTGAAATGCTTGCCTTTCTTTCGACAATGATGGTTGGTCGGAAGAAATGGACGATGGCCCAGGTACACATTCTTCCTACGGCTTCCCAGGTATATACTATCGGTGTCAAGTAAACAGTGCGTGCATGCGTGGTATCCCTTGTTTGTCTGTCCTGAAAGGTTACTGAGAGCGGGCCAATCGTTGATGGTCATGAACAGCAATGCCTTTAGGTGAAATTCCTCTTGTTTGTGCTCATCCCACGTACATACACCATTTCCATTCCACAACTGTAAAAGTACTTCAACTAATGGCCTTAGGTACACATCAATGTCGTTGCCGGGTTGCTTAGGGCCTTGGATGAGAACTGGCATCATAATGAACTTCCGCTTCATGCACATCCAAGGAGGAAGGTTATACATACATAGAGTAACGGGCTAGGTACTGTGATTGCTGCTCTGCTCCCCGAAAGGATTAATGCCATCCGCACTTAAAGCAAACCATACATTCCTTGGGTCACTTGCAAACTCATCCCAGTACTTTCTCTCGATTTTTCTCCACTCTGACCCATCAGTGGGTGCTCTCAACTTCCCGTCTTTCTGACGGTCCTCACTGTGCCATCGCATCAACTTGGCATGCTCTCCGTTTCTGAACAGATGTTTCAACCGTGGTATTATAAGAGCATACCACATCACCTTCGCAGGAACCCTCTTCCTGGGGGGCTCGCCGTCAACATCACCAGGGTCATCTCGTCTGATCTTATACCGTAATGCACCGCATACCGGGCATGCGTTCAGATCCTTGTATGCACCGCGGTAGTGGATGCAGTCATTAGGCCATGCATGTATCTTCTGCACCTCCAATCCTAGAGGGCATACGACCTTATTTGCTGCGTATGTATTGTCGGGCAATTCATTATCCTTTGGAAGCTTCTTCTTCAATATTTTCAGTAGCTTCTCAAATCCTTTGTCAGCCACAACATTCTCTGCCTTCCACTGCAGCAATTCTAGTACGGTACCGAGCTTTGTGTTGCCATCTTCGCAATTGGGATATAACCCTTTTTTGTGGTCCTCTAACATGCGATCGAATTTCAGCTTCTCCTTTTGACTTTCGCATTGCGTCCTTGCATCGACAATGACCCGACGAAGATCATCATCATCAGGCACATCGTCTGGTTCCTCTTGATCATCAGTAGCATCACCGTATTCAGGGGGCACATAGTTGTCATCATACTTTTCTTCTTCACCGTCTTCCATCATAACCCCTATTTCTCCGTGCCTCGTCCAAACATTATAGTGTGGCATGAAACCCTTGTAAAGTAGGTGGGTGTGAAGGATTTTCCGGTCAGAGTAAGAGTTCGTATTCCCACAGGGCATGGACAACACATAAAACCATTCTGCTTGTTTGCCTCAGCCACTTCGAGAAATTCATGCACGCCCTTAATGTACTCGGAGGTGTGTCTTGAACCGTACATCCATTGCCGGTTCATCTGCGTGCATTATCTATAATTAAGTGTGTCAAAAATCATTACAGAACATCATGAATAGATAATTAAGTGACCAAATTAATAGAAGTTCATCATCACATTAAAACCAAAGTACATACATAGTTCTCATCTAACAACATAAAGCTCTGCAGAGCATCTAAATTAATTAAACCATACATTGAAACTATGTAAAACATTTCAATGCGAAAACAAATGCGATCATAATCGCAACAAATGTAAGAACTGATCGAACGGCATAATGATACCAAGCCTCGGTATGAATGGCATATTTTCTAATCTTTCTAATCTTCAAGCGCATTGCATCCATCTTGATCTTGTGATCATCCATGACATCCGCAACATGCAACTCCAATATCATCTTCTCCTCCTCAATTTTTCTAATTTTTTCCTTCAAGAAATTGTTTTCTTCTACTAAATTTAACCTCTCGACAATAGGGTCGGTTGGAATTTCCAGTTCAACAACCTCCTAGATAAATAAAATCTATGTCACGTTGGTCAGCATAATTGTCATAAGCAATAGATGAACCAATAGTTATGAAAAGATAATATATACCAAATCCGAATCATAGACAGGACGAGGGCCGACGGGGGCGGATACCGAAACCATCGCACTATATAAGATGCAATAATAAAAGTAAGAAAATTATACAAGTATCTATATAAACATAAAAGTAAGGATTTTTTTTCCTTTCAGAAAGAAGATAAGAACAAGAGGCTCACCACGGTGGTGCCGACGACGAGATCGGCGCGGGCGATCGACAGCGGTGAACACGGGGACATGACGGACCGCTAAACCTAGACAAATATTGAGGAAAATGGAGCTTGGAGGTCGAGCTTGGAGAGGAGAAAGCTTAAGTAGTGTGGCTCGGGCATTCCATCGAACACCTCGTGTGCATAGGAGGTGAGCTAGAGCACCACAAAGCTCTCTCCTCGCCGGCCACGAAAAACAGAGCAGTGAGTGTGCTCTGCTCGAGGGCGAGGGGTATATATAGGCAATTAATTGGTCCCGGTTCGTGGCTTGAACCGGGACTAAAGGGAAGCCTTTGGTCCCGGTTCAGGACACCAACCGGGACCAATGGTGGTGGGCCAGGACCAAGGCACATTGGTCCCGGTTCGTCCCGCCAACCGAGACCAAAAGGTCCAGACGAACCGGAACCAATGGCCCACGTGGCCCTGCCGGCCCCCGGGGCTAACAAACTGGGTCCAATGCCCCCATTGGTCCCGGTTCTGGATTGAACCGGGACTAATGGGCTGACCCGGCATAGACCATTGCCCCCTTTTCTACTAGTGAAACCTCCCACTCGGAGGCTTAGCTGCAGTCCAGTACTCGCCTAAGTAATTCAAAATCCTACCGAGTGGCGAGTCTGTCTCCCACTCAGAGGCTTAGCTGCAGTCCAGTACCCGCCTAAGTGTTTGAAATCCTACCGAGTGGCGAGTCTGTCTCCCACTCGGAGGCTTAGCTGCAGTCCAGTACTCGCCTAAGTGTTTGAAATCCTACCGAGTGGAGAGCAAACCTCCCACTCGGGGGCTTAGCTGCAGTCCAGTACTCGGCTAAGTGTTTGAAATCCTACCGAGTGGAGAGCAAAGCTCCCACTCAGAGGCTTAGCTGCAGTCCAGTACTCGCCTAAGTATGAAATCCATTCCGATCCGCAAGGACGACGAGGCGCCGGTCAACTGCTACCTTCTCCTTCGGAGCTCCGCCGCAAATACAATGTGCGCTCCCCAAGGACGACGAGGTGCAGGTTGACTGCTACCTTCTCCTTCGGAGCTACGCCACAAATACAATGTGCGCCCTACAAGGACGCAGGTCGACTGCAATCTGTGCTCCATCCTTACCTGCAAGAAGCGATGAAGAGCAGGTCCACTGGAGTCTCCACCTCAGGGCTGCATCTCAAGCATTAAAATATATTCCGAGTGAAGAACAACATTCACTCGAAGGCAAATGCAAGCATATTCAATGGTAAGCCAAGTTCAGATAACATTCTACGGATTCAGAAGTGCTCAGGCATCAAGCCTGTAAAAGTTTATCGGTTACAAAACCACTCGGCATTCCGAGGAAAATTTAAGGCATCATGCATAGAAGTTTTTTACTCCTCGGGTGGAGGACTGGAAGGCGCGACAAACTGGTCCAGGTCGATTCCATCTGCAATCCGAGTGGCAGCAGCAATGAAGGTCTCCATGAAAGATTGGAAGTCATGCTTCTTGGTATTGGCCACTTTGAGGGATGCCAGCTTGTCCTCTAACGCATCCTTGAAGTGAACACGGACGAGAGACAGAGCAATATCAGCACCACACCTGGCAGAAGACTTCTTCCATTCTTGCACTCGACCTGGAACTTCATTCAGTCGAGTCATCGGAGACTCGAGGTCATTTTGAAGCGTCTCTCTCGGCCAGAGTGTCGTGTCGATCCGCGACGCCGCAACCTTCAGTCGAGAAAGATAGTCAACCACACCAGCAACACGAGACTCCAATCGGAGCATGTTCATGGCAGTCTCGTCCTTCACAGGAGAGTTGATGGGATCCAAGCCTGTCTCCACTCGGCTAGTCTCCTCATCGAAGTTTTGGCAGAATTCTGTAAACAGAAATCAAGATAAACCAGCAGTTCTATGATAAGTCAGTGATTACGAGTCAGTCGGGTAGGAGAGATTACCCTCAAGCATGATGAATAACTTCATGATGAGCCCTCCCAGATAAGCCTCCAGATCGTTCTTCTTCCCCACCAGTTCACTAGGCTTGTCACTCAGGGCTACATTGTCATTCTTCAGACGACTGACTTCCTTGTTGGTTGCGTCGAGAGCAGCTTTCAGGTTGGCGTTCTCCTCTTGAAGTTTACCAACTGAAGCCAGCTTCTCTTCCGCAAGCTTTGTTTTGTCCAAAGCTGCCTTCTGCGCCTCGACAAGTTCCTGGTCTTTCTTCTTCAGAGCCTCCTTCGTTTTATCTGCAAAATGACAATGAGATCAGAATCAAGAATGGGCAGAAGGATAAGAACAGTCGTCAAGTTCTCACCAATAATACCTTTTGCTTTGTCCTTTGCGTTCTGGAAGTTCTCCTGAACAAGCTTCAAGTCAAGGTCGAGCTGGATATGTTTGTTTTCCAACTCAGTATAGCGAGCCACAAGTTCGCAAGATTTCTGCGAAGAGTCAGTCGACAGACATCAAAAGAGAGGTCGCTTCCGAGTGACTAAGAGAAAAACCGTAACATTTCTAAGACTACAGTTGAATCAAAATATTCGACATTAGTCTCGGGGACTACACCCTATGGGTGCACTCAGCGTGCCCCCACTAGTTTTATCGACTTGATCCGATCAGTCGACCGAAAGGAACAAACAGATTATGATCACAAAACCATGGCTAACTACCAGTAGTTAGTCTTGGTCTCATCATGATCTACCAAAAAAAAGGTTCTTCAGACTACAGTCGACTGCCAGCAGTCCAACATAGTCTCGGGGACTACACCCAATGGGTGCACTCAGCGTGCCCCCACCGGTTCCAAAATTCCATTCGACATGGTCTGACCAGACCGAGTGAAGAAGTTATAGTGAAGAAATTCAAAATACAAAGACTACAGTCGACTGCCAGCAGTCCATCATAGTCTCGGGGACTACACCCGGTGGGTGCACTCAGCGTGCCCCCACCGATTCAAATATTCAATCGACACACCCAGTGGGTGTACAGATGCAAAGATCTTCGGAAAGAAAGTCTTCAGATAGCATATCCTAACAGAACAAGCGGTGACCAACTAACCTGGATGTTGCTCTAAAGGGCTGAGCTAGCATCATAGGCCGCTTGGCTGGCTTCCCGGGTCCCCTTCACCTGCTCCACCATGATCCCTGCCTGGCGTATAGCCTCCTTAGCAGCACCCGCTTGGTCCTCTGGGACGTGGTGTGTGGCGAAAAGGGAGGGCGGGTCAGCAGTCGACGTCGAAGGCCGGACACTCGTCAGCGGCACAACAAAGGACACGGAATGCCGAGTGACATCGTCACCCCCTTGAACTGATGCCTCAGGCGCTGATGCAGTCCGAGTGGTCTTGCCAGCCGGCGCCTTTTTATTCCTCCTTGCCCTCAGGGGCACCTCGTCGTCGTCATCAGGGAGATCAATGACATGGGGAGGAGCTGCAGGAAAAATCCAAAGTTGAAATCGAAATCCAATCGACCAAAAGTGAAACTATAGAGAGCGTACCAAGGTTGGAGGTGGCAGCGTCTTCCATTTCTTGGTCGTCGTTCTTGGCGGAGGTCTCGGAGGTAGCAGCACTGTAGATTTCAGAAACCAGTCGGTTAGTCGATGAGTCGACCAAGAGTTCTTCCGTGCTAAACAAGAAAACACAAGTTCTGCTGTTACCCGGAGATAGTGGGAATGGCCATTCTGATCTTGGGCAAGGCCTTCAGCGGCATTGACGGCTTTGGCTTCTTTGGCGCTTTCTCTGTCGTCGCCGGAGAAGCCGCCCGAGGGCGCTTCGACGATTGCCCAATAGGCGCAATCGCTTTGCCACGCTCGCTCGCAGGGTCGTGGATGAGCTTGGATCACCTTTTCGTACAAGGAGGATCAACTTCCTCCTCCTCCTCCTCCTCTTTGCTGGATCCGTTGTCATCCTCTTCCCCCTCAGATTGCCACTCCTCACTCTCACCTCCGCTCGCCTCTCCCTCCTCGACCTGTTCTTGCGCCCTGTTGGGCGTCGAGTACATCTCAGTAGTGGCCTACAAGACAACAAACAAGACAAACGTCAGTTGACTGATTTTGAGCAAACAGAATGAAGAAAGCAGAATCACAGTCAGAATTGCAGACTTGTACCTTGTCTACTTCGTATGACTGGTCGAGTGGAGGGATCCTCCTGGCTCCTCGGGGGTTGTCTTTGTTCCCTGTGATACTCGCCAGCCACCGCTCCAGCGTGGCATCGTGAATCTCCTCTGGGTGGATCCGAGTGGTGTCCTCAGTGCCAGAATACAACCACATCGGATGGTCTCGAGCTTGAAGCGGCTGGATTCATCGTCGGAGGAAGACCTCCAAGAGGTCCATACCGGTCACCCCGTCACGGATAAGTTGGACAACATGCTCAACTAGCACCTTAATTTGCGCCTTCTCTTCCGGGACCACCTTCAAAGAGGAAGGCTTCCTCACTCGTTCCATGGAAAAAGGAGGCAGCCCAGTCGACTACCCTGGCGTCGGCTGGTCTTTGCAATAGAACTAGGTCGACTGCCATCCACGGACCGAGTCGGGCAGGATCATGGTCGGAAAGGAACCCCAAGACCCCCACACATCTGAATCCCAAGACCCCCACACATCTGAATCACTTGTGTTCTCTCATCACTCGGATTGGCCTTTTTGACCGTCTGTGAGCGACAGGTGAAGATGTGCTTGAAAAGACCCCAATGAGGCCGGCAACCCAAGAAATTCTCACACAAAGACACGAAAGCAGCGAGGTACACGATGGTGTTGGGTGTGAAGTGGTGGAGTTGCACCCCAAAGAAATTCCGAAATCCCCGAAAGAAAGGGTGAGGCGGCAAAGAAAACCCACGGTCGACATGGGTGGCCAAGAGAACGCACTCGCCCTCCTGAGGTTGCGGCTCGGACTCCTTCCCCGGGAGCCGCGCCGGTCCCTGGGGGATCAGTCCTCCATCGGCCAGGTCGTCAAGATCTGCTTGACGGATCGTCGAGAGGATCCAGTCGCCTTGGATCCAGCCCTGCGGCAGGCCGGCCCTCGACGAAGATCCGCCCCGACTAGTCGCCCTTCCCTTCGCCTTCGCCGTCGCCTTCTTCGCCCGCTCCAGGGCCGCCGTCTTCTTTTCACCATCGTCGCCGGCGGTACGCGCACGGGGCAGCGGCACTGAGATGGAAGAGAACAAGGCGGATGACTCTGGGGAAGAGTGGAGGAAATGAGACTGCACTGTTCAAAAAACCCCGTCCGGCGCCTTATATAAGGTTACTTCCGAGTGGCTGACTGGTAGGCCCGGGCGATCCTGTCAAATCCTGCAATAGTCGCGCGCGCGATACATGGCGAAAACGGTGGCGCGGAGATCGAGGCGTTCCTGCCTTATCCCATCCGATTACCACGGCCTCCTCCGCCCCGCACGCTTCCCAAAATTCGAATCCCGCAAAATCCGCGGGTTGCAGAACAACTCGTCAGACGAAAGATCTCCTTCGCTCTGTCGCTCGGAGCTCTCGAAGTAAAAACTTCGTTCGACGGATGCAAAGAATGGATCAAGGCGACTGAAAAATAAGTTGGTGCCGTCACCTGAAGTTCATTGATCCAGAACAAGACATACTCATAGCACGAGAAATGGGTCGGAAGAGTTCTCAACTCCTTCCCCACTCAAACCTCGATCCATTCGGGGCCTAATGATGAAGCTATGTACCAAGGGTAGGGTCATGGACCTGTCCAAACTACCCTGCCCAAGGACATCTCTAGAAGAAACCACCTGTCAATCGACTCAGAAGTGTTCCACTCGACACACTCGACCATGAAGCCAACCACTCGACCATGAAGCCAACCACTCGACAGCCAGGAGATTTAAAGTCACTCAGCACGCAAACGGTCGGTCATTAAGTAGCTTTTATGGTCATCATAGCACTTTATGTATAGCATTACCAGTAATGCCCAATCTTAATGTATCTTAAACCCTGCATAACTGAGAGCCGGAGGGGTCTGGCGAACTCTATATAAGCCACCCCCCTCCTCAGTGTAAAGGGTTCGCACCCCTGTAACTCATACGCATATAATCCAATCGACTGCCTCCGGGCTCCGAGATGTAGGGCTGTTACTTCCTCCGAGAAGGGCCTGAACTCGTAAATCTCTTGCGTATACAACTACTCCATAGCTAGGATCTTGCCTCTCCATTAGTACCCCCCTACACTACTATCAGACTTAGAACCACGACACTGGAGCTCCTGAAGTGTGAGTTACCAGACAAGTTTGTCGCGGGTTGCATTATTGCAAAACTCCCTCCTGGATGGAGGAACTTTGCTACTTCTCTCAAGCACTTGTGACGTGAATTCTCTGTTGAGGATGTCATTGGTCATCTGAGTGTTGAGCAAAACTCGAGAGCGAAGGACTCACACGTGCAAGGGGCAAAGGGTTCTTCTAGCGCCAATGTGGTGCAGAAGAACTCCCACAAGTTCAAGGGAAAGAACTCTGTCCAGCAGAATACTACCTTCAAGAAGAAGGGTAAGAAGAAAGATAAGAAGAGAGATGGTTGCTTCACTTGTGGTTCAGAGGAACATTGGGCAAACAAGTGCCCAAACAAGTATAAGAAGCCAGGACAGGATGCAAAGTCCGTCAATGTTACTCTGAGCAACAATGATGCGGCATCAGGGTATGGTAATTTGTTTACTGTACTTTCAGTTTGTCAGTCCACCGATTGGTGGGTTGACACTGGGGCCAATATTCATGTGTGTGCTGATGTGTCCTTGTTTTCTTCTTACCAGGTCACACGAGATTGTTCCGTCCTGATGGGGAGCAACTCGCATGCTTTTGTTCATGGTATTGGCACGGTAGATCTGAAGTTTACTTCGGGAAAGATCGTGCAACTGAAGAACCTGCAGCATGTCCCCGCTATGAAGAAGAATCTCGTTAGTGGCTCCCTTCTATGTAAATAAGGGTTTAAGTTAGTATTTGAGTCTAACAAAGTAGTCATATCTCGGTATGGAATATTTGTTGGAAAAGGATATGACTGTGGTGGTTTGTTCCGCCTTTCCCTGGAAGATTTCTGTAATAAAGTTGTGAACCAAATTCATTCTAATGTGAATGAATGTGAGGTTTGGTATTCACATCTTTGTCACATAAATTTCGGTTGTATGACACGGCTAGCTAAGTTGAATCTAATACCAAGTTTCACTTTAGCCAAAGGCTCTAAGTGCCATGCGTGTGTGCAAGCAAAGCAACATCGTAAGCCTCACAAGCCTGTGAAAGAGAGACACCTGGCACCACTAGAGCTCATACATTCAAATCTCTGTGAGATGAATGGTGTGTTGACTAAAGGTGGAAAGATATACTTCATGAATTTGATTGATGATTCCACTAGATTCTGTTATGTGTATTTGTTAAATACAAAGGTTGAGGCTCTATACTGCTTTAAATTCTATAAGGCTGAAGTTGGGAACCAACTTGAGAAGAAAATAAAACGAGTCTGGTCTGATTGTGGTGGAGAGTACTTTTCTAGTGAGTTTGATTTATTCTGTGCAGAACATGGTATTATTCATGAGAGAACGCCTCCTTATTCACCCCAGTCAAACGGGGTTGCCGAACGGAAAAACTGTACTCTAACAGATTTGGCTAACGCCATGTTAGATACATCGGGTTTATCCAAGGCATGGTGGGGGGGAGGTTGTATTACCATCATGTCATGTCCCGAATAAAGTTCCCGCGAAGGATAATGAGACTACTCCCTATGAGCAATGGGAAAAGAAAAGAAGTACACTCTCTTACTTGCGCACTTGGGGCTGTTTGGCGAAAGTCAATGTGCCGATCCCCAAAAAGTGTAAGCTTGGACCAAAGACCGTGGACTGTGTTAATTTGGGCTACGCTAAGAATAGTGTTGGCTACAGATTTCTAGTAGTGAAATCTGAGGTACCTGACCAGAAAGTTGGTATAATCGTCGAGTCTAAGGATGCTACATTCTTTGAGGATATTTTCCCCATGAGAGATATGCAAAGCACTTCTAGACTGGAATCTGGTGAGACTCCTGAACCTGCCATTCCGATGTAATACTATGAACACAAAAGTGATGAAAGTTCCACGGAGGATGACGAGGAAGCTCCTGTTAGGAGCAAGATACAAAGGACTGCAAAGTATTTTGGTGATGATTTCCTCGTATACCTCGTGGATGATGACACTCCCAGTTCCATTTCAGAAGCTTATGCATCTCCGGATGCTGACTACTAGAAGGATGCAGTCTGTAGCGAGATGGATTCCCTCTTGGCAAATGGGACATGGGAGATCACTGATCGTCCTTATGGTTGCTAGACATTGGGATGTAAGTGGGTGTTCAAGAGAAAGCTTAGGCCCGATGGTACTATTGAGAAGTACAAGGCTAGGATTATGGCCAAGGGGTATACCCAAAAAGAAGAAGAGGATTTCTTCGACACTTACTCACCTGTGGCTAGGCTGACGACCATTCAAGTGTTACTCGCTTTGGCTGCCTCGCATGGTCTTCTCGTTCATCAGATGGACGTTAAGACGGCTTTCCTTAACGGAGAGCTAGACGAGGAAATTTACATGCAACAGCCGGATGGCTTTGTAGTAAATGGTCACGAAAGAAAGCTGTGTAAGCTAGTGAAATCTTTGTATGGCCTGAAACAAGCGTCTAAGCAATAGCATGAGAAGTTCAACACTACTCTGACATTTGTTGGCTTTGTTGTTAACGAAGCTGATAAATGTGTATACTATCGCTCTGGTGGGGGCGAAGGAGTTATACTCTGTCTGTATGTCGATGGCATACTAATATTTGGGACCCACCTCAAGGTCATTGAGGAGGTCAAGGATTTTCTATCTCATAACTTTGAGATGAAAGACATGGGAGTGGCTGATGTTATCTTGAACATCAAGATACTAAGAAATTCTGAGGGTGGGATTACACTTTTAAAATCCCACTATGTTGAGAAGATCTTGAGCTGTTTTGGATATTTGGACTGCAAACCTTCTGCAACACCATATGATCCTAGCGTGCGGATTCGAAAGTTTGAAGGCACGGCTGTAGATCAATTGAGATATTCTCAAGTTGTTGGTTCACTGATGTACCTAGCATGTGCTACTCGTCCTGACATCTCATTTGTTGTGTGCAAACTAAGCCGGTTTGTTTCCAATCCGGGAGATGTGCATTGGCATGCTGTTGAGCGAGTGATGTGTTACTTGCAAGGTACTGCGAACTATGGAATTCACTATTCTGGGTATCCTACGGTACTCGAGGGGTATAGTGATTCGAATTGGATATCTGATGTTGATGAGATGGACGCCACAAGTGGACATGTCTTCACACTTGATGGTGGTGCTGTTTCCTGGAAGTCTTGCAAGCAGACAATCTGAACCAGATCGACTATGGAAGCAGAACTCACAACATTAGACACATCATGCGTTGAAGCAGAATGGCTTCGAGAGCTTTTGATGGATTTGCCGGTGGTTGATAAACCAGTGCCGGCTGTCCTTATGAACTGCGACAATCAAACGGTGATTGCCAAGTCTAAGAGTTCAAAGGACAACATGAAATCCACAAAGCACATAAGACGAAGATTGAAATCTGTCAGAAAATCAAGAAACCCCGGAGTAATAGCTTCGGATTATATACAGACGGCTAAGAATCTGGCAGACCCTTTTATAAAAGGGCTATCACGGATTGTGATAGAAAATGCATCGAGGGAGATGGGTATGAGACCCACTTAAGTTGCCATGTGGGTAACCCAACCTATGTGATTGGAGATCCGGTGAATTAGGACCTGGGAAAACAATCCAGCGGTCAACGGAGGAGAGTATCCTTAATAAACCCAATCCATTGGAGATGCAGTAATACTCTCAATTCTGTAAGGCAGGCTGACTTTTGTCTTAATGTGTTCCAAAGCTTGTGTAAGCAAGATGCTAACCTACAGAGCATTCTTTGGAGGAACATACCCATGTGAGCCCGACTGCTGGTCACGGTCTATGAGATTGGGTGATCTCTAGGAAGCTCAGGAGAAGGTACAGAGTATGACTAATAAGCTCCACCCATGGGGTTTAGCCTTCGGCAGCCACGTATCAGCGACAATAGGCGAAACTTCTACACGCCAAACTCACAATTGAAGGCATAGTTCATTGTTTAGTTGTGAAGAAGTCTAATCCTATTGCTCTAGGTGGAAGTTCAACTTAACAGTCTCCACTGAAAACTCTGGTATATCAAACATTGTTTGGAACAGTTGACAAAATTATGTGCCTCGAGATATGGTGGGGGATTGATGGATTATGGATGGTCTTAGGCCCGTATAAGACAATAATCCCTAGTTAATCTCTAAGGCCCATGCATGTGTACGGCAAGTGGTGGGAAGTGTGGGAAGTTTAGTCCCATACTACTACAGTAAGAAGAGTGAGACCTCTTTATAAGGGTTGTTCTATCACTTGCTATTGGGAGCTTGGGAATAGGAGCTGAACACGCGCGCTCCTCCTCCTCCGCCGCCCTCCTCGCCTCGCCTTGTCACGACGCGCGCGCGCCGTGGTTTGCGGGAATGAGCCGAGCCGAAGCTTATTTTTGCCGCTCAGGAATGATTAATTAATTGTTAATTAATTAACGAGTCGCTTATGGAAGTGCCACTATTCGAGACGTTGGACCGTGGGATATTCACGGACTTAGTCGTGGGCCTGGCCTAGGCCCATCTACCTGGCGGCCTATATGAGAAGGCGCTGGCCAGTGGAGTGAACCCTAACTCAGTTCACTCACTCCCTCTCATACAAACCTAGCCGGCGTCTACTGTTCCTCTCTCTGTGCTGCTTCCGGCGATCCCATCCCAACAACCGCGTGCACGGTTGGTCGGGAGAGCAGGTGCCTCCGGAACCCCGTCGTTCGAGATCCTGCCCGGGAGAACGACAATAAGGTTTTTGGGGAGTGTCTCCGCGCGACTGCTCCCGATCCGTCCCCGTCTCCGTCCGCCTCTGCTTCCAGTACTTACCCTGCATCGACCCCATGGTTGACGACGCTGCCGCCCAGAGAAGGCCTCGGCCGATGCCGAGGCTGCCGCTACCGCCGCCGCGTTGGCCTGGCCAACGGGAGGGATGACTCGTTCATCCCCTATTTGCCCGTTCATGTGCTAGCCGTATATATGTTGTTCATAGATGTTTCGGTTCTATATACTGTACGTGCTAACATGCTTAGGTATCGGTACGAGATGCATACCGTATTTGCCATGCTTACTGTTTACTCATGGATTAGATTAGTCGGAAAGTGCTAAGATTTCCAACACATAGATGGCTCCCTCGGCCCCCTCGTACCCCCTCGCATCGCCTCCTTGGGCGACACCGGGGGGTCAAAAAACCAGCGTCGCCAGCCTCCCTCGGCCATCCTCCTGTCGTCGCTGCCACCGGCGAGGTCCGCTGCGGCGGCGGGCCCGGTGCCAAGGCGCTAGGGCTGGCGGATCTGCAGCGGGATCCCCTTGAGGCGGTAGGGGCAGCAGGCAGGGCGGCGGCGGCTAGCGGTCCTGGAAGGTGATGGGCTTCCCTTCGTGCATGGATGGTGGCAGCATTTCATGTATGAACTAGTGGATGGCTCTGCCTGAAGGTGGGTCACGGCCAGATCCGCTGCAGCGTGGTCTTGGCCGGCCGGCGGTGCGTGGAGGGACTGTTGAGGGTATAGAGGATCTCTGACGGAGTACCAGCGGCGGCATACGTCTTCACGGCGAGACTCCGCGTGGTTCTAGCCAGCTACGAGATTGGGATGACACGGCTTCTGGTGAAAATCGCGCCTGACTATGGTCTTGGAGGACGATGGCGGCGTCTCTGACGTCATTTCCTTTTCGAGGTATTGTCATTCCAGGTCACGTCAACCTGATCGGGAGGTTTCGGGGGAAACCCTAGATCTGGGTCTACCGGATCGGACGATGACGATGTTTCGATGTCGTTCTCCCTCCTGGGGCATCGTTTTGGACCAAGTGCTGGCTGGACGGGACAAGAGGAGGAGCAGCATGGCATCTGACATGTTGACAATGGCGGTTCTCAGCGGCATGGAGCAGCGGGGTCTCGCCGATGGGCGTGTGATGATGGATGAGCGCATGATGGTGGCGCTGTCTGGCGTCGTGGTGGCGTCGACGGCAGCTAGACTGGGCAAGGTTGATGCAGCAGTACAGTACTAAAGATGAATTGGTGGCAGGTGGCTGCGGCGGCCTCATACCCAGCAGTCGTCCTGGTTGAGGAGTGCGCCGGACTGGTGGGTGCCCCATAGCCGGCAGGCGTCCTGGTTGGGACCTCAGGTCTTAATGTTTGGTTTGGCTGCGAAGTCTGTTTGGTATTAGGCCCAGACTATCAACATCCCTTCATCAACTGGATAGGAGTAGCGACAGATGTCGCCTATGTCGCTTAGACGGTGGCTCTAGGCTTACTATTGTATGACTTTGTAATGTCTTGTGTAAATAATTAATAAAGTGGCTGCATGTATCGTCCAGATGAAGAGGCCAGGGTCCTCCTCCTTTTTCAATTTTTTTTACGTACATAGATGTTTCTGTCCTAAATTACGTGGAAGGTCATGATGACTGCACCTGCACAGAATGTGTTTTTAGGGAGGGTTTCTTTTATCTTTACCTACTAATAAACCAGCGAGCGCTTCTGGTCGTACGTCGTCAGCAATTTTGCAGAAAAACCCCTGAAGTTTTAAGTAATCAACCTGCGATCCTCAATATAAGTCGGCCCGAATCGGTATGGAGAGAGAAAGGAAAAAAATAGCCCAACCACCGCATGGCGCTGCCTCCTCAATCCCATCTCGACCTCCAGCCCCACCCCGCCTCACCGCGCGCCGTCCTCCGCTGCCGCTCGCCGCCCGTCACCGCAGCCGCCACCTCCTGCCCTGCCCCGCCCCGCCGCCACCGCGCGTTGCCCGCCCCCGCTGCCGCAGCGTGCCGCCGGCCGCACTCGCAGCCGCCCCGCTCGGCGCACCCACCTCGCTCGAGGTTGGGCAAGCGGGGAGTAGAGTTCGGGACGGCGGATCGGAATCCATCGACTGATTCTCTCTTTCTCTCCTCTTTCTTGGATTCCTGGAGGTGGTGGATCAATCTTGCCTTCGTGGTGGCGGCAGAACGAGCCCGGTGAGATCAGGTGGACTTGCTTCTGGTAATCTCAGTTTTGTTAGTAGCAAGTGGTCAATTTAGTGTTCATTGGTAACAAAAAGAAGTGAATGATATCATGCCATAATTTAGTGTTGCTTCCCGGTCCTGGATAGATGATGTATTGTACTTCTTCATAAGCTAGGAAATCTACAAATTGATTATCTGTAAACTATTTGTCCATACTTCTCCAAGATCTGAACATATACCATCTTTGCTGATCGATTTTATTACTAACTAGCAGATTCCTCCTGGTGCTTGGGACATTTTCGGCTGGATTGATTTACTAGCTACGTCCAAGCAGGCCACTTGATTGATTTCATGAGGCTTACTAGCTACGTCCCAATCAAGATAGCTGACTTACTAGCTACGTCCCAAGCAGGCCAATCCAATATGTTGATCAATTTGATTGTTCTGGCTGGAGGTCAGGAGTTCAGAAGGTGCGTCGTTCACACTAAATCGTATCCGGAGTTCTACAATTAGGTATGATTACAACTAGGAAGCTACCCTTCCTGGATAACTATTTTAGTACCTGTTTTTATTTACTGATGAGAACTAAATAAATTGGCTACTGTCATGTTTCTCCCTTAAAAAAAGATTCTGGTAGATGTGCTTGACAATAATAATGGTAATACCTAAAGGAGTTCTCTTGCTCCAAGTTAGCCCCTATATATTCTTAGCTACCATGTACTTGCGTTACTGGTTTGTGTTAAGGATTCCGCTACTGTTGCCAAGGTATCTGCAGAATTTTGTTATAGTACTAGCGGAACAGAAAAAGAGATGGCCGCCAAACCTCAAAAAAAAAAATCAATCGGCCATTAATTTACTGGACTCTATTTCAGTCTAATCAGTGGAGACTTATAGAGTGGAAAAAATGTTTAAAAACCTAATATAAAAATATGAAATATTTAGTTATTCTCTATATCCGAGAAAACAATAAAGAACTTTGTGTTAGGCAGTGCACTGCGGGAGTCTTTCCCACAGGTCCACCTTCTTTACCTTTCCGTTCTTTGAACTGGATCAGTTCTGATATTCTAACATTGTTGGAAAATCATTATCTTCTGTAAAGCCACATTTCATTTTATGATTTTTAGCAGAAGCTCACATCGAGGTCTTGGTGTGGGGCTGCTGGGGAAGGGAATGTCCTTCTACTTAGTGAAAGTCGTTGGTGCGGAGGCTGATTTTACCTTCTTTCAAGTGTTCTATTCTATTTAGTGCAATTGGTTCGAGTTAAACTAGCATCCGTCGTACAAATATTTGTGGGACATATTCAGTTAAATTTACCATGTTCTGATCTGTTTTCATTACCCAGCGCTAAAATGTAGATGTTATGATGACCAATGACCATAAACTACATATGATTGGGCAAAGAATCACTCTGGTGACCCAGAGATAGATGAAGCTTTAAAGAAGGGAGAAGATGCTGGGCTTGCCTTGGTTAGCAGCAATTATCATTTCATTTTTGTGTTTATCAGCATAAGCTAATATCTGGAAGTAGGGCTTCTTTACTCTGTACTCCTGGAATTTTTAATGTTCCTGGTGTCACTTTCCCCAGTACTCTTCTATAGCCGCGTTTTGTGCTAAAAAGTGAAAAATTCAAACATTTTGCAGTCACTACCAGCAAGTAATAGCACTGACTATTATTTTAAATAAAATATGAAATCAAGCTTTCAGCTGCATCTTTTAGCATCCTAGCGCACTCATCAACTTCAGAGTTACCATTGGGATCACTTTTCTCATGAAATCTGGAAAGAAGCGAGGATTCTCAAGTAAGATAAGTTTGCCTACTGGAAAGTAGATAGAGACTCATGAAGTAAGAAGACATGCCTACATATTATACATAGCAGGCTTCTGACTTCTCTGATTCTGCAAGCCTTGAGGCTGTGAAACATCTATGCTAGGTCGCCACACTTCTGCCACCTTCATTTGATGAGGTACATTCAGATTCAGTTTGTTTATTACTTTATGGATGCTTCTCTTCTCATTACAGTGCTGGGCAATTTGATGAGAAATTATCTTCTCTTTAATGGTCCTGGTTCAGCGTTCACTGCTATGAAAGAAGAAGGCATATATTTTCCTTGTGGAATTGCCAGTAGAATGGCAGTGAGAACAAGTAAAAATCTACAACAGGTAATACATTATTTTGAAGCTACATGGAAAGCAAAGTAAGCACATGGATCCCTCATTTGAGAGTGGGGGTTAAACTTCCCTGGACTTCTCCCTTAATTCTTAATGCAGTCTTTTTATTCACATTTCCTATTGTGTAGTTGGTGACAATGAGGAATTGTTATCCACTTGAGAAAATAAAGATTAAATCGATGATGCTCTCAAAAGTAAAATGACTTTCTGAGCTGGATAGAGACATTGTGAGCATCAATATAGAACTTATAAACCTTTTTCCTTGTTTGTTATAATGATATTTTTATTTTCCTGTGTATATTAAACTTGAGAATATTATTCTCAATTACTTCAACCGTTACTTTTGATGTGTTTGCAGTATGACTATGGTTCCTACTCAAAGTAGAGGACGAACAAACTTTTTTGAAGTAGGAGTCGAAAACTAAAAATCCATCTATTCCTAGAATGGAGCTGGTTGGAGTTGAGCCTACAATTGAGCGGGTAGTTCGGTGGCACCGACATCCAGCTGAAAGTTTATAGGAGGGTTAGTAAAGAAAATTTGTTCATGAGGAAATGTGCCAGCAAAACATTGAGTCAGAGTGCAAGTCAAATGCTCTTAACAGTTTTTTGATCGCTTTTCTTTAATTACAATTCTTATTATTTTTAGTTGGCATTGATGTACAAAAGAAAATCCTGAGCCTTTTTTGTCCTCTCATCGACCATTGTATTTTTGAATCATATTAGTCTATGTAAAAGAATTCAGTACCTTATGTTTTGTATATTTGGAAATGTCTAAAGGTGTGGTGTTATATAATAACTGTATGATATGCTTTGTATGCCTTTCCCTGTAGCCTTAGCATGGTCATCATTTTCTCTTTCATGTCCTTCATCTTAAATTAAAAAATATGAACCATTGCATTGTGCTAAAGTTTATCATTATTATTTAATTTATTTATAGGCAATAGTTCTTCTAGAAAAAAAATGTAAATTTTGTGTAACAAGCTAAAATAGAATCTTCTTTGTTGCAATTGGGAACATGCCACATGACTATTGAGCTGGCATTATTTGCAAATTCTATTAGCTGACAATGTTGATGTGTATCTTTGATACCATTCATTTGAACCACCAAATAATAGAAGTTGTTTGATTGGTAAAATATTTTTCAGGTTTCTAACCACACGCTTACTTATTTTGTATTCACTATAACGCATGGTCTTTTGTGCTATAACATAATGTCAAACCACTAAAATTTATATGCCCCGTTGCAATCGCACGGCTCTTGTGCTAGTATGTTATTAAAATATGTATGCTTACTGACCCTAAATCATTCGTTCTGGTTGACCCGAAATACAAGTGTACATACTCGGTAAATATTATTTTTCCAGGAAGTTCCTATACTAGGTCAGAAAGGTTAGTTTGAAATACTAGGTAGATATGGGCGTGAGCTATGCTAAGGTTAGCCACGTTTCTGATGACACTTAACCAATCCTTTTATGTGACAAGTAGAGCTTGGCACATGGCTTATTTTTTGTCTTTCGAGAATATTGTGATGTTATTCGTTTGGTCTCCCGGCCTAGGTATTGGTCGTCTTCTTTTTAGGAGAAACAACTGCAGGTGAATATGAAGATAAATAAACTGCGAGAGACTGTGAAGGCACAACAAGAAAAGGTAACAAGCCATGGGCGTTCTCAGCTCAAATCTTACTTGCGAGCAATCTACAGATCGACCATTCCATCCGTATGGCAGAATAGACGTTTATTTAGGCCCTGATGATTATCAGTTGTGTTGATCTCCTCATGTGATGTGTAGTTGCAAACGGCGGCGAAGACGGCTGGGATAAACCACGAAGAGTGGCTGGAGAATGCGGATCGTTGGGTGGTCGGCTTCCTGGAGAAGTTCGAGGAGCACTGCCACGTCATGGTATAGTATACTTTGCTTGGAAGCTTAACAGAGTAGCCGAGTCGAACATGATACTGAGGAGAAAGAGATATACTGATGATGTTGTAATAATTACTTAGGAGAATGCCATCAAGGACCGGGTACGAAGAGAGGCTGGGGAGCCAGGCCGGCAAAGGCATAGCCGGTGGTCTCATGCAGCAGATGGCGGCGGCCTGATCTTCCAGACCAGGCTAGGATGCGAAATGCAGTGGGATGCCCATGGTGTGGTGGTGGTGGTGTGAACAAACACCGAGAAAGTGATTATTTGCTATAGTTGTGCTTCGTGTCATGGAATGTGATGCTTGTGCGTGTAAAGTGGTTGAGTTACCTGAGTCAAACCTTTGTATATTTTTTTTTGTTGATGGACAACAAATAGAACAATGTCAATGTATAATACAAAGAGGACAGTGGAAGAGGCGCATCCCACCTGGCACCGCCCCAATTTCCTCTCAGTTGGCGCACCAAGGGTGCGCCCCAACCACTAGTATTATGCGAGACGCGCGCGGTGCGTTGGTGGCGATCGTGGGCGAGCTCTCGAAAAAAGGGGTCGTGAGCGCTACTCTCGGGAGCGTTCGTTGTGGAGTGAATTGCAAAAAACATCGACACTTCAGGCTAGGGTTGCAGGAACCACACATCTACGGAATTGTGCCAAAAACCACTTATTTTTTGTCTAATTTTTTGCAAAAAACACTAGTTGACGGTTTAGATCGTTTTGAGCATGATTATGACAGGTGGGTCGCGTAAATGATGACGTGGCGTAATGGTTAAGTTCGACGCCGTTAGATGAGGAGTTTTCTAGACTTACAAAACAAACACTATAATTTTACAAAGACCCCCTTAGTTAAAAATCAAAAAAGCAATTAGCTCCTTGATTTGTCTACCCCGAGCAGGCGAGCAGAGCAGCATTACCCCGGCCGGCCATGGTTCTTGTCGCCGGCGAGGGGGCGCGCGGCGCCACTTGCCTCCATGGCCGAAGCCGCCGCAAGCTCCCGCCTGGGTCGCCGCCGCAGATGAGCCACAACACCAGGGGGTTGATGACCTCGTCTGGGTCGTGCGGCGGGGCGTGCTCGAGGGTCGTGCACCGGCGGACAGGGGCGGCCGCAGGGTCGTCCGCAGGCGGACAGGGACGTCGCCAGGTGGTGCGCCGGCGGACAGGGGCGGCCCCGGGGTCGTGCGCCGGCAGACAGGGGCGGCCCATCTCCTGTGATGCAGGTCGGGCGGCGCCGGAGAGGGATGGGCATGGGGTGACGCCGGAGAGGGACGGGCGTGGGGCGGCGTCGAAGAGGGACAAGCATTGGGTGGCGCCTGAGAGGGATGGGCGTGGAGCGGCATCGGAGAGGGACGGGCATGGGGCGGCACTGGCCTCCCTCTTCGCAATGGCCTCCCTCGCCTGATATGCTTGGCGACGGCGGCATATCTAGCTTGAAGACGGCGGCAGGTCGGGGAGGGAGGGGCGGCGGCGTTAGCAGGGCATGCCGCCGGCGGCGGGGGGAGTTCATACGTCGGCTGAGCAGCGAGCAGAGTTTGGGGGAGTTTTTGGCAACAAAAAAAGCATCTAATGACGTTCATCTCGAACCGTTACGCCATGTCAACAAAAGTGGGCTCCACCTGTCATAATCATCATTAAATGGGCTAAATCAGTCAACTAGTGTTTTTTGCAAAAAGTTAGATAAAAAATTAGTGGTTTTTGGCACAATTCTGTAGATGTGTGGTTTCTGCAACCCTAGCCTGAAGTGTCGATGTTTTTTGCAATTCACTCGTTCGTTGTGTCTGTTTTTGCGTTGGTTCTCTACCCCTTTACGCCAGCTCGTGTTGTTCAGTTAACCGAGATGAAAACCGAACATACTGAATTCTATTCGGTTAGTGGACCTGAAAACCGATTTTTTTTTGTGACAGAAGAAAAAACTGAAAATTCGGTTTCAGCATCGGTTCGGTCTTCGGTTCATCGGTTTTTATGCCCACCCCTACATGGACCGGTTGACATGGGCGGAGCTAGTTGAGGACGTCGGTGTACAAATGTATACCCACTATTTTAGCAAAATGCTTGTATAATCAGGTATAATTCATATATATAACACTACACATAAATAAACTTGAGTAAAAGTATTTTACTGGTCTATGCACACCCATTGTTCAGATGTTGGCTCCACCATTGCCGGTTGATGATCACGAATGTTGCCATCAGATTAACCGTACACAGCACCAGGATGATACGAACTGGTGCCTGCGTCCCTGAGTGCCTGTGATGAGGCATGTTCGTAGTACGTGGCTGTGGAGTTACTTGGCCCTGCACGTACCATTGAAGCTTGAGATTGCAGGCGTCCAAGGATGTTGGCATACTCTTTGTGCTACTCCCACAAACTATACTACTATTTAGTTTGAGAACTGGAAAATGCACATCGATCGAGTGAAACTAAACTGAGGACAAACATATTTTCCCATCGAACACAAGATCCCTCTAGGTTCCATAACAATGTGTATATAAGAGCAAATAAAGAGATCATCCCAAGATCAGTTTAGGAAGAGGCCTGAGCCCAAATTTTTTCATCATTCTTCTCAACACCATTTTCTCATCATCGCTCCATGGACATGTTTGCTGCCCGACCATCCGCCAATCCCAGAGTCCGATGTACCGAACATGGCCATCCTTCAGCAAAACAATGCGTTGCAACGATGTGCACACCCTCACAACATACTTCAAAAGCCATATGTTACGCTGCGTGTATCCAATCACGACCAGCTCCTTGAGGTGATGGTGCCGAAGCTCATTGCGTGATTTCGACCAATTCATCCCGCGCAGATAATCAGGCTCCGTTTCTGAGTGAGGCACGTGGATGTGCATGACCTCGAGAAATGTCGAGGCCATGAGGAGGCCACGTGTCCATGAGATATCCCAATTTGAAGGCATGTCAGCGACAAGGAGCTTTTTCAGGTGCGGCAACTTCTTCTCCGGACTGCTAGCTCCAATCCAAGTTCTGCGTCCAATAAATCGGATGACGAGGTTCGCCATGGTGGGGGACATACCGAGGAACGAGTCGAACTCATTTATCCACCGTGCCGCCACTATACTATCATCCTCTAGAGAGAATGAAAGGTTAGTGTCCATGAGGCTCGGAACCGAGCCAAATAGAATCTTTGAAGTGTCGGTTAGGCTGCACGCTAGACGGACAAGCATTGGGAGGTCGCGCAGCTCGATCACAAAAAATGAGCACTCTTCCAGGACGAGCTCCCTGATATGTGAACACGGCGCGTCCACCACCAAAGTGGTATGTGCGCAGGAGCAGGACGTGAGGTACAACACCTGCAGCCCAATGCAGTCTCTGAACACCCTCTCGTACACGTTCACGGATGTGGAAGCAGACATGTCATGCAGGACGAGCTTAGTAAGCATGTTGTAGTTATGCAGCGGTGGCAGTGCACAGTACTTGCCCAGAGTCAGGCTGCGAAGGCAAGACCGGAGGTTGAGGCAGTTGTGGGGGAAGTTGTATGTCCGCGTCTGATCATAACCAGACGATGGCCTGACGACAACCTCCAGATCTTCCACCCCCCATGCACCGACTGCAACATTGATAAGGTGGTCCACACAAATGCTATTGTATGTCTGAAAAAACTCGAGACGGAGGGTCTTTACATGCCGGTCATGGCCACTGTCTGCTTCCAAAAAGCTCGTGATTCCGTTTGCGAATGACCTTATTGTGTCGATCTCACATCGCGCCTTGAGACCGTCGAGTGTCCCGGCCAAAGTGGCGTCACGCGGCAAGTTGAGTTGGCGAAGGGCAACGGTCCGTTCGTACTCGGCGGGAGTATGTCGCTCACCCTGAAGTCGAGTGCGGACAGCTTGTGCGGGATGCGAACCCAACGCCTGGCAAGGATGGCCATGGAGAGGGCTGTTCGGGTGTCCAGCCTGCTTACTATGAGGAGGATCAGATCGTCATGGAGCGCACTAAGGCGGTCCTCACCGCCAGACGTGTGAGGCCGCACTCGACGCAACATGGGCATGGCTTTCAGTGGCAATGGTATAGCAGAAAAGTTTCGGAGTTCCTGTGCCATATTAAAAAATAAATATTGGGATGACATATAGTACAGTCTTACCGAAAAGAACAATATAAATAGGTTTTACAATAAATATTATAGCTCACCAAATATGTTTAGAGTTAGCAAATACAAATAGTTGGGAAGAAATGATAGTCTTACATGAATATAATAGTCTCTTCATTTTTGACAATTGTACAACAAAAGTAACACCAAACTAGCATAAGAAACTAGTGAAGTTGATACAACACAAGAGTGGACGTGATAAAACTGCTCAATGCATTGCCGGACCAGAAAGTAGTCGGATGGTGGGCGCACTTGTCAAAAAGTAAAAAATAGAACGGAGGTAAAAAGTGGGCAACTGAAGAATATAAACAGCCAATTGATACATAACACTGCAGTTCCATCGTACGTTTGAAATGTGCGTGATTCTACAATTACAACAACCACAAGAATTATAAAACTGAATTAAGTTGGGGATTCCGAAAATATCAGCAACACAGTTAAAACAAGTAATGTAACGCTTGGGATTGTGCACTGGGGATTTAGGGTTAATGGGGGCAGCAGGGCACAACAATACAGCAGGTCATCAGGCAGTCGATAATATGAACAAGCGGAAGCAGGCTTACCAGGTCCTTCCAGGCTGCTCCGGCGCTCGCGTGCTGTCTCTGGTGGCGCGGCCGCGGGACCGAGCTGCGACGGGCAACCTGCCGGCGAGGGTAGGCAGACAGGGGGGACTGGAGGTGGAGGAGGTGAGACCGCGAGGGGCCGGCGCGGTACGGCCGTCCGCGTGCGGGCGGCGCCGGCGACCGCTGGAGCCTGGAGGCCAAGTTCGGGATCGTGATCTGAGGCACTCGTCCCTCGTGTAGGAGAAAGTATATATAGAGTTTAAAAAAAAAGTATATATCGACTGGGCTAGCTGTGGAAACAGAATTGTACTCCCTCATTCCCGATATCCTAGGCGTACTAGAATTAGCACCAAAATTAGCGCATCGGTGGTTACGTGAGCCATCGTATACACGAGGGAAGCATCCACGAGTAGAAAAATAAAAGAGGAGGCACGCACGATCTCATTGGACCTTGTCTTGTCTTGGTTATTTTTTTAACACACCGAAGCGCCAGGGGCGGAGATGTAAGGGACACAGTAGTATCTCGAATATGGGTGGCAATCTCACTCACAGATACAGGAGTTGGCAGCGATTACACGAATATGAAGTAGCTAGGGTTCTTAGCGAGGAGGAAGAGGAAAATGGATCGGGAGTTGGTAGCTGCCAGGAGCCGTCCGCCGTGATCCTCGGATGCCCTAGCCTGCCCTGGTAGCAGGCTTAAGTACCTCTTTGCTCTTGAGCCACATGTTCCTCCACTCTGGGCCAAAGTAGCGTGGGTTGGGCCTGGGGCACGCCTGGGCCTTGCTGACGGGCTGGCAGGTGGGGTATGCTGGTCAGGAGCGCCAACACCCCCTCCTTCTTCGGAAGAGGCTTGTCCCCAAGCCTCTGCGTGCGGAAACCGAGCTTGGAGCGCTTCTTTGTCTTCCCAGGTGGTACCGACCGCAGGAACAGACCATTGGATTTGCACTTGCTCCTTCATGGCACCGTTCTTCTCGCGTCATCTTGATTGCAGAACAGCAACAGGCACCGCGAGGTCTTCTTCTTGTGGTGGAAGCGTAGTGGATGCCGTTGTGCCCGGTAGGAGAGCTTGTCGGAGCTGGGAGACGTGGAAGACTGGATGCACCGTAGCTTGAGGAGGTAGTTTGAGCTCGTAGGCGACGTCATTGATCTTGGCGATGATCGGAAAAGGTCTGTAGAACTTGTACGACAGTTTGTGATTTGCCCTTGGAGCCACTGACGTCTAGATGTATGGTTGAAGCTTGAGGAAGACTTGATCGCCCACTTGGAACTGCCTGAACGAGCGCTTTTTGTCAGCCTGATCCTTCATCAGTTGGTGCGCCCAGTGCAGCTGTTGTTTGATAACCCCTTGCATGATGGTTCGCTTCTCGAGCCAAGTCTGCAGCGCTGGCACCATGCAAGCCGTTGTAGCTGTAATCCCCCAGTGCCTTGGCTCGCGGCCAAACATTGCCTTGAAAGGGGTCATGCCGATCGCCGTGTGGTGCGAGGTGTTGTACCAGAACTGCGCCAGTGGTATCCAGAAGCTCCAGCGCTTGGGACACGCATGGACGAAACACCGCAAGTACGTCTCGATGCATTGCTTTTCCCTCTCGGTCTGGCCGTCTGTTTGTGGTTGATTTGCCATGCTCAGGCGCAGTTCCGTGCCCGCATACTTGAACAACTCTTGCCAAAAATGGTTGGTGAACATTGGATCGCGATCAGACACAATTGCACCAGGGAATCCGTGCAGTTTGTAGAGTTGTTGCATGTAAAGCAAGGCCACCTTGGATGCAGTGTAAGGATGCGCTAAAGGCAGAAAATGAGCGAACCTGGTACGTTTGTCCACCACTACCAGAACGCAATTGAACTGTCCTGATTGTGGCAAACCATCCACAAAGTCCATGGTGATCAAGTCCGATGATTCTTGAGGTATAGGCAGTGGCGTGAGCAGGCTCGGAGATGCACTACGGTCGGGTTTTGCTTGCTGACACACTTGACAGCAGCGTACATACTGCAAGACGTGCACCTTCATCTTTGGCCAGGCAAACAGCCTCCTGATGCGGCGGTATGTCACCGGAAAACCTGAGTGCCCTCCCATAGCACTGTCATGGAAAGCTGATATGATGCGTTGTTGCATCTATGTCGATCCTCCAAGCCATATTCTGTCGCGAAAACGCAGCAGTCCTTGCTTCAAGGCGAACCGTCCCTTGGGATCCTCGCGGATGGTGGGCTGCTCGAGGAGGCGTTGAGCTTGAGGGTTGCTGTTGTAGCTGTTTATGGCGTCCTCAAGCAAGACACGCTGACATGAACTGACCGAGTGTAGGATCTCCGTGGAGTTGGTCCGAGACAGAGCATCAGCCGCGGTGTTGTCGCTTCCTTTCTTGTAACGGATTGAGAACCGCAGCCCCAACAGCTTTGTAAATGCTTTTTGCTGCCAAGGAGTAGTGAGGCGCTGCTCATTGAGATGGACCAAGCTGCGCTGATCCGTTGAAATGATGAATTCATCGTGTTGGAGATACGGTCGCCATTGGTCCACTGCCACAATCACTGCCAGGTACTCCTTTTCATATGTGGAGAGGCCTTGGTATAGTGGACTCAGCGCTTTGCTCATGTAAGCAATCGGATGGCCACCTTGTTGGAGAACTGCTCCGATCCCTTTATCGCTGGCATATGTTTCTACGATGAAGGTCTTGGAGAAGTCTGGAAGGGCAAGCATAGGGTCCTCGACTAGCTGTTGCTTGAGCACTTGGAAAGTTGTTTCTCTTGCTGAGGTCCACACAAACGGCACCCCCTTCTTGAGGAGGTTGAACAACGGTCGAGCTATGATTCCAAAGTTCTTGACGAAGCGATGGTAATATCCTGCCATGCCCAGAAAACTGCGAACTTCCTTGACGCTGGTTGGTGCTGTCCATTGTGCCACTGCTCTGATTTTTGATGGCTCAGTAGCGACCCCCTGCTCGCTGATAACGTGCCCCAGGTATGAGAGCTTCTGTCGACCGAAATCACACTTGGAAAACTTGGCCTTCCATTGATCTCTGCGCAACAGTGCGAGCACCCGTCTCAGATCCTGCACGTGGTCCTTGAGTGTTTTACTGAAGACCAGAATATCATCGGAAAAAAAGAGAACACACACGTGTAGGAGGGGATGGAATGTGGTGTTCATGGCCCCCAAAAATGTGGGTGGTCCTCCTGTCAAACCAAAGGATACCACTCTGAATTCATAATGCCCAAAGTGTGTTTGAAACATTGTCTTGCCTCTCCCTCGGTGAGACGAATCTGGTGATAACCAGCACGCAGATCTAGTTTGGAGAACCATGCCGCACCGTGTAGTTCATCCAGTTGCTCTTCAATCACCGGAACTGGATACTTGCTGACACATGTGATGGCGTTGAGCTGTCGGTAGTCGATGCAAAGTTGCCATGTTCCATATTTATTCTTGACGAGAATAGCTGGGGAAGAAAAGGGACTGTTGTTGCGTTGGATGACGTCTGTGCGGAGTAGTTCTGCCACTTGTCTCTCAATCTCGTCCTTGTGGTCGGGCTTGTGACGGTAAGGCCTGATGCTGAAAGGTTGAGCTCCAGGAATGAGCGGAATGCGATGATCACACTCGCGTCGCGGATGTAGACCCACTGGTTCCTTGAAAACATCATCGAACTCATCCAACACTTTCTGTATGCAGGTTGGAGGTGGTGAGCTGGTGTTCCCTTCTGGTACAATCTCGTGTATCAGGGCCATGTGAGTGATAGCACCCTTGCTGCACAAGCTCTGAAGTTGCAACGCATTGATGATGACACAAGTGGACGAAGACTTGTCGTGGCCGCGGAGGTTGATGACACCGCTTGGCGACAGAATTGCGATGAGCTTGGCACGTCACTCGACCGTCATCTGACTGTGCTCTTCGAGCCAATCCATGCCTAGAATGACATCGTAGACGCCTAGGTCCAGCACCTTCGGATCAGTGCTGAACTGATGCCCTTGTGAGCACCATGTGCAATTTTGCACACTGGCCGAGTAGAAGAGCTCTCCACCGTCAGCCACACGCACCTTGTGTGCCTTCGGCAATGGTTGGATGCCTGACATGCCCTCTGCAAAGCGCTTGTTGATGAATGATGTTGTGCTTCCAGAGTCGACGAGCATCAGCACTTCACGGCCTTGAATCCAAGCACGGAGCTGAAAAGCTTTAGATGACACCCCTCCCGTCATAGTAGATCGTGAGATCACCATGACTGCATCCTGTTGTTGCTCTTCCGCTAGCAAGTTTTGCTACTCGGTGGCTGTGTCGATGCCGAACAGCTCCAGGAGTTCTTCGACCACATGGAGCTGGACTGACGTGGGGCAGGTGTGGTCATGACCCCAGTGTTCGCCACACTTGAAGCATAGCCCCCATGCTCTTCGGTAGTTGCACAGAGTCTTGACCTTTGCTGCTTCAGCATGAGCAGCATCAGTGCCACGCCAATCGGTCGCCCCAGCCTATGGTGGTGGGCGACCCGGTGGTGCAGGAAGTGGCCACGCCGCGGGAGGACGCGCGGTCACCTCTAGAGGCTGCTGCTGGTAGTGGAATGGCTGCGATGACTCCACGCCCGCTCCGTCAGCCACCTCTTCCTGGAGCATGGCTAGAGCACAAGCTGTGTCCAGGTCTGGTGGCCGCTGCACCATGACCACCGCACGTATGTCCGGTCTCAGCCCTTCCACAAAACGAGTAAGGAAATAGTAGGGGTGAATTGAATCTGAATATGAACTCAAATGATTTGTAATAAGCTCAAATTTCTCAATAAATTCAGCTACTGAGGAAGTTTGCTTAATGGTGTAGAACTGACGGATCAGGTTCTGGTGCCTATCCCGCCCAAATCTAGTGCATATCAAGGCAGCAAAAGACTCCCAAGTAAATGATCCCAGTTTTTTTTGTATGGACTGCAGCCAAATGGTGGCCGGGCCTGAAAAAATCAGCACCGCCATCGGAACCCAGAAGGATTCGTGGATCCCAAACATGTTATAGTACTGCTCACACATGGTTCTCCAGAGATTTGTATTCTCTCCTGAGAATTGAGGGAAAGTGATGGATGGGTGCGCTTGCCCAAGCCCCACAAGCATCTGACTAGCGTGCGCAAACGGCGATGGAAGAGAATTTGGGGACGGGATTTCGAGCTGACCGTTGGTTGGGAGTGGTGGCAGTGTCTAGAAGGATACCGCCGTCGACCCCCATTGCAGATGGAACTCACCGTGGTCAATGGATCCGTGGGGTGCGTCCACCGCGCCTTCAGCGACATGAGATGTTGTGGTGCGAGTCGCTGGCGGTGGCGCCGTTCGTGTCGGCGCCTGTGTACCCTCACCGTTGGTGGAGCCAGAACAGTCTTTCTGAAGCACGGCCATCGCTTCGCCCAGATCGGCGATGCGGTTCTCCAGATCGGGCCGCCACGATGCCAAATCATCGAGACGGGAGCTGACCGCCATCAGGGCCGTCGTGTTGGCCTCCTCCGTGGCCGAGAGCTTGTCGAGGTAGGATTTGATGGCCGGATCCATATGCTCCAGATGCAGGCGTGCTTGACGGAGTCGGCGCATCTCGATGAAGTGAGCCAGAACGCGCGGCGGTGAGGGTGGTGGTGGCGTCTAATACCAAGTGTAAGGGACTTAGTAGTATCTCGAATATGGGTGGCAATCTCACTCACAGATACAGGATTTGGTAGCGATTACACGAATAGGAAGTAGATAGGGTTCTTAGCGAGGAGGAAGAGGAAAATGGATCGAGACTTGGTAGCCGCCAGGAGCCGTCCGTCATGATCCTCTGGATGTCCTAGCCTGCCCTGGTAACTGGCTTAAGTACCTCTTTGCTCTTGGGCCATAGGTTCCTCCACTCTGGGCCAACGTAGCGTGGGTTGGGCCTGGGGGCACGCCTGGACCTTGCTGACGGCTGGCAGGTGGGGTATGCTGGTCAGAGGCGCTAACAGGAGACTGGGGGCGAGCAGGGGCTAGACCCCCCCCCCCCGCCCCAAACATCGACTATAAATATTAGTACTAATTCTTCGACAGCGCCTACACTTTAGTCATCAGGTGGCTGAACCACCTGACCGGGTCTACTATTGGCTGAACGGCGAGCCCCGCACTCTCCCTCAACGTGCGCATGCACATCCTGCATGCTAGGCATGCCGATCTAACCTCTCACCCCACCTCTCTGTACTCTACTATTGTAACCTATATAATCCCATTGAGGCAATGCAATACAAGTGTGAGAGTTATACGATCCAACTTGGTATCAGATGCATCTCACGATCCACCTATCTCGCTTCCGCAATGAACCGCCTTCTCCGTCTCTCTCGCTCCACTGACTTCGACTCGCCGGCGGTGCTATCGCGACCCTTTGCTGCAGTTCCTCTGACCGCCGCGTCGCTCGCGGCCGTCCACGCTCCCGCTGTGGCCACCCCTGCTCTAGCAACGGTCTTCCCCAACCCCGCTGCGGTTCCTGCGGCCCCTCCCACCCGGCTCGCGCCGGATGTCGTCCGCGGCAAGGCATGGTGGATACATCGGGTTTATCCAAGGCATGGTGGGGGGGAGGTTGTATTACCATCATGTCATGTCCCGAATAAAGTTCCCGCGAAGGATAATGAGACTACTCCCTATGAGCAATGGGAAAAGAAAAGAAGTACACTCTCTTACTTGCGCACTTGGGGCTGTTTGGCGAAAGTCAATGTGCCGATCCCCAAAAAGTGTAAGCTTGGACCAAAGACCGTGGACTGTGTTAATTTGGGCTACGCCAAGAATAGTGTTGGCTACAGATTTCTAGTAGTGAAATCTGAGGTACCTGACCAGAAAGTCGGTATAATCGTAGAGTCTAAGGATGCTACATTCTTTGAGGATATTTTCCCCATGAGAGATATGCAAAGCACTTCTAGACTGGAATCTGGTGAGACTCCTGAAGATGCCATTCCGATGTAATACTATGAACACAAAAGTGATGAAAGTTCCACGGAGGATGACGAGGAAGCTCCTGTTAGGAGCAAGAGACAAAGGACTGCAAAGTCTTTTGGTGATGATTTCCTCGTATACCTCGTGGATGATGACACTCCCAGTTCCATTTCAGAAGCTTATGCATCTCCGGATGCTGACTACTAGAAGGATGCAGTCCGTAGCGAGATGGATTCCCTCTTGGCAAATGGGACATGGGAGATCACTGATCGTCCTTATGGTTGCTAGACATTGGGATGTAAGTGGGTGTTCAAGAGAAAGCTTAGGCCCGATGGTACTATTGAGAAGTACAAGGCTAGGATTATGGCCAAGGGGTATACCCAAAAAGAAGAAGAGGATTTCTTCGACACTTACTCACCTGTGGCTAGGCTGACGACCATTCAAGTGTTACTCGCTTTGGCTGCCTCGCATGGTCTTCTCGTTCATTAGATGGACGTTAAGACGGCTTTCCTTAATGGAGAGCTAGACGAGGAAATTTACATGCAACAGCCGGATGGCTTTGTAGTAAATGGTCACGAAAGAAAGCTGTGTAAGCTAGTGAAATCTTTGTATGGCCTGAAACAAGCGTCTAAGCAATAGCATGAGAAGTTCAACACTACTCTGACATTTGTTGGCCTTGTTGTTAACGAAGCTGATAAATGTGTATACTATCGCTCTGGTGGGGGCGAAGGAGTTATACTCTGTCTGTATGTCGATGGCATACTAATATTTGGGACCCACCTCAAGGTCATTGAGGAGGTCAAGGCTTTTCTATCTCATAACTTTGAGATGAAAGACATGGGAGTGGCTGATGTTATCTTGAACATCAAGATACAAAGAAATTCTGAGGGTGGGATTACACTTTTAAAATCCCACTATGTTGAGAAGATCTTGAGCTGTTTTGGATATTTGGACTGCAAACCTTCTGCAACACCATATGATCCTAGCGTGCGGATTCGAAAGTTTGAAGGCACGGCTGTAGATCAATTGAGATATTCTCAAGTTGTTGGTTCACTGATGTACCTAGCATGTGCTACTCGTCCTGACATCTCATTTGTTGTGTGCAAACTAAGCCGGTTTGTTTCCAATCCGGGAGATGTGCATTGGCATGCTGTTGAGCGAGTGATGTGTTACTTGCAAGGTACTACGAACTATGGAATTCACTATTCTGGGTATCCTACGGTACTCGAGGGGTATAGTGATTCGAGTTGGATATCTGATGTTGATGAGATGGAAGCCACAAGTGGACATGTCTTCACACTTGATGGTGGTGCTGTTTCCTGGAAGTCTTGCAAGCAGACAATCTGAACCAGATCGACTATGGAAGCAGAACTCACAACATTAGACACATCATGCGTTGAAGCAGAATGGCTTCGAGAGCTTTTGATGGATTTGCCGGTGGTTGATAAACCAGTGCCGGCTGTCCTTATGAACTGCGACAATCAAACGGTGATTGCCAAGTCTAAGAGTTCAAAGGACAACATGAAATCCACAAAGCACATAAGACGAAGATTGAAATCTGTCAGAAAATCAAGAAACCCCGGAGTAATAGCTTCGGATTATATACAGACGGCTAAGAATCTGGCAGACCCTTTTATAAAAGGGCTATCACGGATTGTGATAGAAAATGCATCGAGGGAGATGGGTATGAGACCCACTTAAGTTGCCATGTGGGTAACCCAACCTATGTGATTGGAGATCCGGTGAATTAGGACCTGGGAAAACAATCCAGCGGTCAACTGAGGAGAGTATCCTTAATAAACCCAATCCATTGGAGATGCAGTAATACTCTCAATTCTGTAAGGCAGGCTGACTTTTGTCTTAATGTGTTCCAAAGCTTGTGTAAGCAAGATGCTAACCTACAGAGCATTCTTTGGAGGAACATACCCATGTGAGCCCGACTGCTGGTCACAGTCTATGAGATTGGGTGATCTCTAGGAAGCTCATGAGAAGGTACAGAGTATGACTAATAAGCTCCACCCATGGGGTTTAGCCTTCAGCAGCCACGTATCAGCGACAATAGGCGAAACTTCTACACGCCAAACTCACAATTGAAGGCATAGTTCATTGTTTAGTTGTGAAGAAGTCTAATCCTATTGCTCTAGGTGGAAGTTCAACTTAACAGTCTCCACTGAAAACTCTGGTATATCAAACATTGTTTGGAACAGTTGACAAAATTATGTGCCTCGAGATATGGTGGGGGATTGATGGATTATGGATGGTCTTAGGCCCGTATAAGACAATAATCCCTAGTTAATCTCTAAGGCCCATGCATGTGTACGGCAAGTGGTGGGAAGTGTGGGAAGTTTAGTCCCGTACTACTACAGTAAGAAGAGTGAGACCTCTTTATAAGGGTTGTTCTATCACTTGCTATTGGGGGCTTGGGAATAGGAGCTGAACACGCGCGCTCCTCCTCCTCCGCCGCCCGCCTCGCCTCGCCTTGTCACGACGCGCGCGCGCCGTGGTTTGCGGGAATGAGCCGAGCCAAAGCTTATTTTTTCCGCTCAGGAATGATTAATTAATTGTTAGTTAATTAACGAGTCGCTTATGGAAGTGCCACTGTTCGAGACGTTGGACCGTGGGCTATTCACGGACTTAGTCGTGGGCCTGGCCTAGGCCCATCTACCTGGCGGCCTATATGAGAAGGCGCTGGCCAGTGGAGTGAACCCTAACTCAGTTCACTCACTCCCTCTCGTACAAACCTAGCCGTCGTCTACTGTTCCTCTCTCTGTGCTGCTTCCGGCGATCCCATCCCAACAACCGCGTGCACGGTTGGTCGGGAGAGCAGGTGCCTCCGGAACCCCGTCGTTCGAGATCCTGCCCGGGAGAACGACAATAAGGTTTTTGGGGAGTGTCTCCGCGCGACTGCTCCCGATCCGTTCCCGTCTCCGTCCGCCTCTGCTTCCAGTACTTACCCTGCATCGACCCCATGGTTGACGACGCTGCCGCCCAGAGAAGGCCTCGGCCGATGCCGAGGCTGCCGCTACCGCCGCCACGTTGGCCTGGCCAACGGGAGGGATGACTCGTTCATCCCCTATTTGCCCGTTCATGTGTTAGCCGTATATATGTTGTTCATACATGTTTCGGTTCTATATACTGTACGTGCTCACATGCTTAGGTATCGGTACGAGATGCATACCGTATTTGCCATGCTTACTGTTTACTCGTGGATTAGATTAGTCCGAAAGTGCTAAGATTTCCAACACATAGATGGCTCCCTCGGCCCCCTCGTACCCCCTCGCATCGCCTCCATGGGCGACGCCGGGGGGTCAAAAAACCAGCGTCGCTAGCCTCCCTCGGCCATCATCCTGTCGCCGCTGCCAACGGCGAGGTCCGCTGCGGCGGCGGGCCCGGTGCCAAGGCGCTAGGGCTGGCGGATCTGCAGCGGGATCCCCTTGAGGCGGTAGGGGCAGCAGGCAGGGCGGCGGCGGCCAGCGGTCCTGGAAGGTGATGGGCTTCCCTTCGTGCATGGATGGTGGCAGCATTTCATGTATGAACTAGTGGATGGCTCTGCCTGAAGGTGTGTCATGGCCAGATCCGCTGCAGCGTGGTCTTGGCCGGCCGGCGGTGCGTGGAGGGACTGTTGAGGGTATAGAGGATCTCTGACGGAGTACCAGCGGCGGCATACGTCTTCACGGCGAGACTCCGCGTGGTTCTAGCCAGCTACGAGATTGGGATGACACGGCTTCCGGTGAAAATCGCGCCTGACTATGGTCTTGGAGGACGATGGCGGCGTCTCTGACGTCGTTTCCTTTTCGAGGTATTGTCATTGCAGGTCACGTCAACCTGATCGGGAGGTTTCGGGGGAAACCCTAGATCTGGGTCTACCGGATCGGACGATGACGACGTTTCGATGTCGTTCTCCCTCCTGGGGCATCGTTTTGGACCAAGTGCTGGCTGGACGGGACAAGAGGAGGAGCAGCGTGGCATCTGACATGTTGACAATGGCGGGTCTCAGCGGCATGGAGCAGCGGGGTCTCGCCGATGGGCGTGTGATGATGGATGAGCGCATGATGGTGGTGCTGTCTGGCGTCGTGGTGGCGTCGACGGCAGCTAGACTGGGCAAGGTTGATGCAGCAGTACAGTACTAAAGATGAATTGGTGGCAGGTGGCTGCGGCGGCCTCATACCCGGCAGTCGTCCTGGTTGAGGAGTGCGCCGGACTGGTGGGTGCCCCATAGCCGGTAGGCGTCCTGGTTGGGACCTCAGGTCTTAATGTTTGGTTTGGCTGCGAAGTCTGTTTGGTATTAGGCCCAGACTATCAACATCCCTTCATCAACTGGATAGGAGTAGCGACAGATGTCGCCTATGTCGCTTAGACGGTGGCTCTAGGCTTACTATTGTATGACTTTGTAATGTCTTGTGTAAATAATTAATAAAGTGGCTGCATGTATCGTCCAGATGAAGAGGCCAGGGTCCTCCTCCTTTTTCAATTTTTTTTACGTACATAGATGTTTCTGTCCTAAATTACGTGGAAGGTCATGATGACTGCACCTGCACAGAATGTGTTTTTAGGGAGGGTTTCTTTTATGTTATTAAAATATGTATGCTTACTGACCCTAAATCATTCGTTCTGGTTGACCCGAAATACAAGTGTACATACTCGGTAAATATTATTTTTCCAGGAAGTTCCTATACTAGGTCAGAAAGGTTAGTTTGAAATACTAGGTAGATATGGGCGTGAGCTATGCTAAGGTTAGCCACGTTTCTGATGACACTTAACCAATCCTTTTATGTGACAAGTAGAGCTTGGCACATGGCTTATTTTTTGTCTTTCAAGAATATTGTGATGTTATTCGTTTGGTCTCCCGGCCTAGGTATTGGTCGTCTTCTTTTTAGGAGAAACAACTGCAGGTGAATATGAAGATAAATAAACTGCGAGAGACTGTGAAGGCACAACAAGAAAAGGTAACAAGCCATGGGCGTTCTCAGCTCAAATCTTACTTGCGAGCAATCTACAGATCGACCATTCCATCCGTATGGCAGAATAGACGTTTATTTAGGCCCTGATGATTATCAGTTGTGTTGATCTCCTCATGTGATGTGTAGTTGCAAACGGCGGCGAAGACGGCTGGGATAAACCACGAAGAGTGGCTGGAGAATGCGGATCGTTGGGTGGTCGGCTTCCTGGAGAAGTTCGAGGAGCACTGCCACGTCATGGTATAGTATACTTTGCTTGGAAGCTTAACAGAGTAGCCGAGTCGAACATGATACTGAGGAGAAAGAGATATACTGATGATGTTGTAATAATTACTTAGGAGAATGCCATCAAGGACCGGGTACGAAGAGAGGCTGGGGAGCCAGGCCGGCAAAGGCATAGCCGGTGGTCTCATGCAGCAGATGGCGGCGGCCTGATCTTCCAGACCAGGCTAGGATGCGAAATGCAGTGGGATGCCCATGGTGTGGTGGTGGTGGTGTGAACAAACACCGAGAAAGTGATTATTTGCTATAGTTGTGCTTCGTGTCATGGAATGTGATGCTTGTGCGTGTAAAGTGGTTGAGTTACCTGAGTCAAACCTTTGTATAATTTTTTTTGTTGATGGACAACAAATAGAACAATGTCAATGTATAATACAAAGAGGACAGTGGAAGAGGCGCATCCCACCTGGCACCGCCCCAATTTCCTCTCAGTTGGCGCACCAAGGGTGCGCCCCAACCACTAGTATTATGCGAGACGCGCGGTGCGTTGGTGGCGATCGTGGGCGAGCTCTCGAAAAAAGGGGTCGTGAGCGCTACTCTCGGGAGCGTTCGTTGTGGAGTGAATTGCAAAAAACATCGACACTTCAGGCTAGGGTTGCAGGAACCACACATCTACGGAATTGTGCCAAAAACCACTTATTTTTTGTCTAATTTTTTGCAAAAAACACTAGTTGACGGTTTAGGTCGTTTTGAGCATGATTATGACAGGTGGGTCACGTAAATGATGACGTGGCGTAATGGTTAAGTTCGACGCCGTTAGATGAGGAGTTTTCTAGACTTACAAAACAAACACTATAATTTTACAAAGACCCCCTTAGTTAAAAATCAAAAAAAGCAATTAGCTCCTTGATTTGTCTACCCCGAGCAGGCGAGCAGAGCAGCATTACCCCGGCCGGCCATGGTTCTTGTCGCCGGCGAGGGGGCGCGCGGCGCCACTTGCCTCCATGGCCGAAGCCGCCGCAAGCTCCCGCCTGGGTCGCCGCCGCAGATGAGCCACAACACCAGGGGGTTGATGACCTCGTCTGGGTCGTGCGGCGGGGCGTGCTCGAGGGTCGTGCGCCGGCGGACAGGGGCGGCCGCAGGGTCGTCCGCAGGCGGACAGGGACGTCGCCAGGTGGTGCGCCGGCGGACAGGGGCGGCCCCGGGGTCGTGCGCCGGTAGACAGGGGCGGCCCATCTCCTGTGATGCAGGTCGGGCGGCGCCGGAGAGGGATGGGCATGGGGTGACGCCGGAGAGGGACGGGCGTGGGGCGGCGTCGAAGAGGGACAAGCATTGGGTGGCGCCTGAGAGAGATGGGCGTGGAGCGGCATCGGAGAGGGACGGGCATGGGGCGGCACTGGCCTCCCTCTTCGCAATGGCCTCCCTCGCCTGATATGCTTGGCGACGGCGGCAGATCTAGCTTGAAGACGGCGGCAGGTCGGGGAGGGAGGGGCGGCGGCGTTAGCAGGGCATGCCGCCGGCGGCGGGGGGAGTTCATACGTCGGCTGAGCAGCGAGCAGAGTTTGGGGGAGTTTTTGGCAACAAAAAAAGCATCTAACGACGTTCATCTCGAACCGTTACGCCACGTCAACAAAAGTGGGCTCCACCTGTCATAATCATCATTAAATGGGCTAAATCAGTCAACTAGTGTTTTTTGCAAAAAGTTAGATAAAAAATTAGTGGTTTTTGGCACAATTCTGTAGATGTGTGGTTTCTGCAACCCTAGCCTGAAGTGTCGATGTTTTTTGCAATTCACTCGTTCGTTGTGTCTGTTTTTGCGTTGGTTCTCTACCCCTTTACGCCAGCTCGTGTTGTTCAGTTAACCGAGATGAAAACCGAACATACTGAATTCTATTCGGTTAGTGGACCTGAAAACCGATTTTTTTTTGTGACAGAAGAAAAAACTGAAAATTCGGTTTCAGCATCGGTTCGGTCTTCGGTTCATCGGTTTTTATGCCCACCCCTACATGGACCGGTTGACATGGGCGGAGCTAGTTGAGGACGTCGGTGTACAAATGTATACCCACTATTTTAGCACAATGCTTGTATAATCAGGTATAATTCATATATATAACACTACACATAAATAAACTTGAGTAAAAGTATTTTACTGGTCTATGCACACCCATTGTTCAGATGTTGGCTCCACCATTGCCGGTTGATGATCACGAATGTTGCCATCAGATTAACCGTACACAGCACCAGGATGATACGAACTGGTGCCTGCGTCCCTGAGTGCCTGTGATGAGGCATGTTCGTAGTACGTGGCTGTGGAGTTACTTGGCCCTGCACGTACCATTGAAGCTTGAGATTGCAGGCGTCCAAGGATGTTGGCATACTCTTTGTGCTACTCCCACAAACTATACTACTATTTAGTTTGAGAACTGGAAAATGCACATCGATCGAGTGAAACTAAACTGAGGACAAACATATTTTCCCATCGAACACAAGATCCCTCTAGGTTCCATAACAATGTGTATATAAGAGCAAATAAAGAGATCATCCCAAGATCAGTTTAGGAAGAGGCCTGAGCCCAAATTTTTTCATCATTCTTCTCAACACCATTTTCTCATCATCGCTCCATGGACATGTTTGCTGCCCGACCATCCGCCAATCCCAGAGTCCGATGTACCGAACATGGCCATCCTTCAGCAAAACAATGCGTTGCAACGATGTGCACACCCTCACAACATACTTCAAAAGCCATATGTTACGCTGCGTGTATCCAATCACGACCAGCTCCTTGAGGTGATGGTGCCGAAGCTCATTGCGTGATTTCGACCAATTCATCCCGCGCAGATAATCAGGCTCCGTTTCTGAGTGAGGCACGTGGATGTGCATGACCTCGAGAAATGTCGAGGCCATGAGGAGGCCACGTGTCCATGAGATATCCCAATTTGAAGGCATGTCAGCGACAAGGAGCTTTTTCAGGTGCGGCAACATCTTCTCCGGACTGCTAGCTCCAATCCAAGTTCTGCGTCCAATAAATCGGATGACGAGGTTCGCCATGGTGGGGGACATACCGAGGAACGAGTCGAACTCATTTATCCACCGTGCCGCCACTATACTATCATCCTCTAGAGAGAATGAAAGGTTAGTGTCCATGAGGCTCGGAACCGAGCCAAATAGAATCTTTGAAGTGTCGGTTAGGCTGCACGCTAGACGGACAAGCATTGGGAGGTCGCGCAGCTCGATCACAAAAAATGAGCACTCTTCCAGGACGAGCTCCCTGATATGTGAACACGGCGCGTCCACCACCAAAGTGGTATGTGCGCAGGAGCAGGACGTGAGGTACAACACCTGCAGCCCAATGCAGTCTCTGAACACCCTCTCGTACACGTTCACGGATGTGGAAGCAGACATGTCATGCAGGACGAGCTTAGTAAGCATGTTGTAGTTATGCAGCGGTGGCAGTGCACAGTACTTGCCCAGAGTCAGGCCGCGAAGGCAAGACCGGAGGTTGAGGCAGTTGTGGGGGAAGTTGTATGTCCGCATCTGATCATAACCAGACGATGGCCTGACGACAACCTCCAGATCTTCCACCCCCCATGCACCGACTGCAACATTGATAAGGCGGTCCACACAAATGCTATTGTATGTCTGAAAAAACTCGAGACGGAGGGTCTTTACATGCCGGTCATGGCCACTGTCTGCTTCCAAAAAGCTCGTGATTCCGTTTGCGAATGACCTTATTGTGTCGATCTCACATCGCGCCTTGAGACCGTCGAGTGTCCCGGCCAAAGTGGCGTCACGCGGCAAGTTGAGTTGGCGAAGGGCAACGGTCCGTTCGTACTCGGCGGGAGTATGTCGCTCACCCTGAAGTCGAGTGCGGACAGCTTGTGCGGGATGCGAACCCAACGCCTGGCAAGGATGGCCATGGAGAGGGCTGTTCGGGTGTCCAGCCTGCTTACTATGAGGAGGATCAGATCGTCATGGAGCGCACTAAGGCGGTCCTCACCGCCAGACGTGTGAGGCCGCACTCGACGCAACATGGGCATGGCTTTCAGTGGCAATGGTATAGCAGAAAAGTTTCGGAGTTCCTGTGCCATATTAAAAAATAAATATTGGGATGACATATAGTACAGTCTTACCGAAAAGAACAATATAAATAGGTTTTACAATAAATATTATAGCTCACCAAATATGTTTAGAGTTAGCAAATACAAATAGTTGGGAAGAAATGATAGTCTTACATGAATATAATAGTCTCTTCATTTTTGACAATTGTACAACAAAAGTAACACCAAACTAGCATAAGAAACTAGTGAAGTTGATACAACACAAGAGTGGACGTGATAAAACTGCTCAATGCATTGCCGGACCAGAAAGTAGTCGGATGGTGGGCGCACTTGTCAAAAAGTAAAAAATAGAACGGAGGTAAAAAGTGGGCAACTGAAGAATATAAACAGCCAATTGATACATAACACTGCAGTTCCATCGTACGTTTGAAATGTGCGTGATTCTACAATTACAACAACCACAAGAATTATAAAACTGAATTAAGTTGGGGATTCCGAAAATATCAGCAACACAGTTAAAACAAGTAATGTAACGCTTGGGATTGTGCACTGGGGATTTAGGGTTAATGGGGGCAGCAGGGCACAACAATACAGCAGGTCATCAGGCAGTCGATAATATGAACAAGCGGAAGCAGGCTTACCAGGTCCTTCCAGGCTGCTCCGGCGCTCGCGTGCTGTCTCTGGTGGCGCGGCCGCGGGACCGAGCTGCGACGGGCAACCTGCCGGCGAGGGTAGGCAGACAGGGGGGACTGGAGGTGGAGGAGGTGAGACCGCGAGGGGCCGGCGCGGTACGGCCGTCCGCGTGCGGGCGGCGCCGGCGACCGCTGGAGCCTGGAGGCCAAGTTCGGGATCGTGATCTGAGGCACTCGTCCCTCGTGTAGGAGAAAGTATATATAGAGTTTAAAAAAAAAGTATATATCGACTGGGCTAGCTGTGGAAACAGAATTGTACTCCCTCATTCCCGATATCCTAGGCGTACTAGAATTAGCACCAAAATTAGCGCATCGGTGGTTACGTGAGCCATCGTATACACGAGGGAGGCATCCACGAGTAGAAAAATAAAAGAGGAGGCACGCACGATCTCATTGGACCTTGTCTTGTCTTGGTTATTTTTTTAACACACCGAAGCGCCAGGGGCGGAGATGTAAGGGACACAGTAGTATCTCGAATATGGGTGGCAATCTCACTCACAGATACAGGAGTTGGCAGCGATTACACGAATATGAAGTAGCTAGGGTTCTTAGCGAGGAGGAAGAGGAAAATGGATCGGGAGTTGGTAGCTGCCAGGAGCCGTCCGCCGTGATCCTCGGATGCCCTAGCCTGCCCTGGTAGCAGGCTTAAGTACCTCTTTGCTCTTGAGCCACATGTTCCTCCACTCTGGGCCAAAGTAGCGTGGGTTGGGCCTGGGGCACGCCTGGGCCTTGCTGACGGGCTGGCAGGTGGGGTATGCTGGTCAGGAGCGCCAACACCCCCTCCTTCTTCGGAAGAGGCTTGTCCCCAAGCCTCTGCGTGCGGAAACCGAGCTTGGAGCGCTTCTTTGTCTTCCCAGGTGGTACCGACCGCAGGAACAGACCATTGGATTTGCACTTGCTCCTTCATGGCACCGTTCTTCTCGCGTCATCTTGATTGCAGAACAGCAACAGGCACCGCGAGGTCTTCTTCTTGTGGTGGAAGCGTAGTGGATGCCGTTGTGCCCGGTAGGAGAGCTTGTCGGAGCTGGGAGACGTGGAAGACTGGATGCACCGTAGCTTGAGGAGGTAGTTTGAGCTCGTAGGCGACGTCATTGATCTTGGCGATGATCGGAAAAGGTCTGTAGAACTTGTACGACAGTTTGTGATTTGCCCTTGGAGCCACTGACGTCTAGATGTATGGTTGAAGCTTGAGGAAGACTTGATCGCCCACTTGGAACTGCCTGAACGAGCGCTTTTTGTCAGCCTGATCCTTCATCAGTTGGTGCGCCCAGTGCAGCTGTTGTTTGATAACCCCTTGCATGATGGTTCGCTTCTCGAGCCAAGTCTGCAGCGCTGGCACCATGCAAGCCGTTGTAGCTGTAATCCCCCAGTGCCTTGGCTCGCGGCCAAACATTGCCTTGAAAGGGGTCATGCCGATCGCCGTGTGGTGCGAGGTGTTGTACCAGAACTGCGCCAGTGGTATCCAGAAGCTCCAGCGCTTGGGACACGCATGGACGAAACACCGCAAGTACGTCTCGATGCATTGCTTTTCCCTCTCGGTCTGGCCGTCTGTTTGTGGTTGATTTGCCATGCTCAGGCGCAGTTCCGTGCCCGCATACTTGAACAACTCTTGCCAAAAATGGTTGGTGAACATTGGATCGCGATCAGACACAATTGCACCAGGGAATCCGTGCAGTTTGTAGAGTTGTTGCATGTAAAGCAAGGCCACCTTGGATGCAGTGTAAGGATGCGCTAAAGGCAGAAAATGAGCGAACCTGGTATGTTTGTCCACCACTACCAGAACGCAATTGAACTGTCCTGATTGTGGCAAACCATCCACAAAGTCCATGGTGATCAAGTCCGATGATTCTTGAGGTATAGGCAGTGGCGTGAGCAGGCTCGGAGATGCACTACGGTCGGGTTTTGCTTGCTGACACACTTGACAGCAGCGTACATACTGCAAGACGTGTACCTTCATACTTTGGCCAGGCAAACAGCCTCCTGATGCGGCGGTATGTCACCGGAAAACCTGAGTGCCCTCCCATAGCACTGTCATGGAAAGCTGATATGATGCGTTGTTGCATCTATGTCGATCCTCCAAGCCATATTCTGTCGCGAAAACGCAGCAGTCCTTGCTTCAAGGCGAACCGTCCCTTGGGATCCTCGCGGATGGCGGGCTGCTCGAGGAGGCGTTGAGCTTGAGGGTTGCTGTTGTAGCTGTTTATGGCGTCCTCAAGCCAGACACGCTGACATGAACTGACCGAGTGTAGGATCTCCGTGGAGTTGGTCCGAGACAGAGCATCAGCCGCGGTGTTGTCGCTTCCTTTCTTGTAACGGATTGAGAACCGCAGCCCCAACAGCTTTGTAAATGCTTTTTGCTGCCAAGGAGTAGTGAGGCGCTGCTCATTGAGATGGACCAAGCTGCGCTGATCCGTTGAAATGATGAATTCATCGTGTTGGAGATACGGTCGCCATTGGTCCACTGCCACAATCACTGCCAGGTACTCCTTTTCATATGTGGAGAGGCCTTGGTACAGTGGACTCAGCGCTTTGCTCATGTAAGCAATCGGATGGCCACCTTGTTGGAGAACTGCTCCGATCCCTTTATCGCTGGCATATGTTTCTACGATGAAGGTCTTGGAGAAGTCTGGAAGGGCAAGCATAGGGGCCTCGACTAGCTGTTGCTTGAGCACTTGGAAAGTTGTTTCTGTTGCTGAGGTCCACACAAACGGCACCCCCTTCTTGAGGAGGTTGAACAACGGTCGAGCTATGATTCCAAAGTTCTTGACGAAGCGATGGTAATATCCTGCCATGCCCAGAAAACTGCGAACTTCCTTGACGCTGGTTGGTGCTGTCCATTGTGCCACTGCTCTGATTTTTGATGGCTCAGTAGCGACCCCCTGCTCGCTGATGACGTGCCCCAGGTATGAGAGCTTCTGTCGACCGAAATCACACTTGGAAAACTTGGCCTTCCATTGATCTCTACGCAACAGTGCGAGCACCCGTCTCAGATACCGCACGTGGTCCTTGAGTGTTTTGCTGAAGACCAGAATATCATCGGAAAAAAAGAGAACACACACGCGTAGGAGGGGATGGAATGTGGTGTTCATGGCCCCCAAAAATGTGGTTGGTCCTCCTGTCAAACCAAAGGATACCACTCTGAATTCATAATGCCCAAAGTGTGTTTGAAACACTGTCTTGCCTCTCCCACGGTGAGACGAATCTGGTGATAACCAGCGCGCAGATCTAGTTTGGAGAACCATGCCGCACCATGTAGTTCATCCAGTTGCTCTTCAATCACCGGAACTGGATACTTGCTGACACATGTGATGGCGTTGAGCTGTCGGTAGTCGATGCAAAGTTGCCATGTTCCATATTTATTCTTGACGAGAATAGCTGGGGAAGAAAAGGGACTGTTGCTGCGTTGGATGACGTCTGTGCGGAGTAGTTCTGCCACTTGTCTCTCAATCTCGTCCTTGTGGTCGGGCTTGTGACGGTAAGGCCTGATGCTTAAAGGTTGAGCTCCAGGAATGAGCGGAATGCGATGATCACACTCGCGTCGCGGATGTAGACCCACTGGTTCCTTGAAAACATCATCGAACTCATCCAACACTTTCTGTATGCAGGTTGGAGGTGGTGAGCTGGTGTTCCCTTCTGGTACAATCTCGTGTATCAGGGCCATGTGAGTGATAGCACCCTTGCTGCACAAGCTCTGAAGTTGCAACGCATTGATGATGACACAAGTGGACGAAGACTTGTCGTGGCCGCGGAGGTTGATGACACCGCTTGGCGACAGAATTGCGATGAGCTTGGCACGTCACTCGACCGTCATCTGACTGTGCTCTTCGAGCCAATCCATGCCTAGAATGACATCGTAGACGCCTAGGTCCAGCACCTTCGGATCAGTGCTGAACTGATGCCCTTGTGAGCACCATGTGCAATTTTGCACACTGGCCGAGCAGAAGAGCTCTCCACCGTCAGCCACACGCACCTTGTGTGCCTTCGGCAATGGTTGGATGCCTGACATGCCCTCTGCAAAGCGCTTGTTGATGAATGATGTTGTGCTTCCAGAGTCGACGAGCATCAGCACTTCACGGCCTTGAATCCAAGCACGGAGCTGAAAAGCTTTAGATGACACCCCTCCCGTCATAGTAGATCGTGAGATCGCCATGACTGCATCCTGTTGTTGCTCTTCCGCTAGCAAGTTTTGCTGCTCGGTGGCTGTGTCGATGCCGAACAGCTCCAGGAGTTCTTCGACCACATGGAGCTGGACTCACGTGGGGCAGGTGTGGTCATGACCCTAGTGTTCGCCACACTTGAAGCATAGCCCCCATGCTCTTCGGTAGTTGCACAGAGTCTTGACCTTTGCTGCTTCAGCATGAGCAGCATCAGTGCCACGCCAATCGGTCGCCCCAGCCTATGGTGGTGGGCGACCCGGTGGCGCAGGAAGTGGCCATGCCGCGGGAGGACGCGCGGTCACCTCTAGAGGCTGCTGCTGGTAGTGGAATGGCTGCGATGACTCCACGCCCGCTCCGTCAGCCACCTCTTCCTGGAGCATGGCTAGAGCACAAGCTGTGTCCAGGTCTGGTGGCCGCTGCACCATGACCACCGCACGTATGTCCGGTCTCAGCCCTTCCACAAAACGAGTAAGGAAATAGTAGGGGTGAATTGAATCTGAATATGAACTCAAATGATTTGTAATAAGCTCAAATTTCTCAATAAATTCAGCTACTGAGGAAGTTTGCTTAATGGTGTAGAACTGACGGATCAGGTTCTGGTGCCTATCCCGCCCGAATCTAGTGCATATCAAGGCAGCAAAAGACTCCCAAGTAAATGATCCCAGTTTTTTTTGTATGGACTGCAGCCAAATGGTGGCCGGGCCTGAAAAAATCAGCACCGCCATCGGAACCCAGAAGGATTCGTGGATCCCAAACATGTTATAGTACTGCTCACACATGGTTCTCCAGAGATTTGTATTCTCTCCTGAGAATTGAGGGAAAGTGATGGATGGGTGCGCTTGCCCAAGCCCCACAAGCATCTGACTAGCGTGCGCAAACGGCGATGGAAGAGAATTTGGGGACGGGATTTCGAGCTGACCGTTGGTTGGGAGTGGTGGCAGTGTCTAGAAGGATACCGCCATCGACCCCCATTGCAGATGGAACTCACCGTGGTCAATGGATCCGTGGGGTGCGTCCACCGCGCCTTCAGCGACATGAGATGTTGTGGTGCGAGTCGCTGGCGGTGGCGCCGTTCGTGTCGGCGCCTGTGTACCCTCACCGTTGGTGGAGCCAGAACAGTCTTTCTGAAGCACGGCCATCGCTTCGCCCAGATCGGCGATGCGGTTCTCCAGATCGGGCCGCCACGATGCCAAATCATCGAGACGGGAGCTGACCGCCATCAGGGCCGTCGTGTTGGCCTCCTCCGTGGCCGAGAGCTTGTCGAGGTAGGATTTGATGGCCGGATCCATATGCTCCAGATGCAGGCGTGCTTGACGGAGTCGGCGCATCTCGATGAAGTGAGCCAGAACGCGCGGCGGTGAGGGTGGTGGTGGCGTCTAATACCAAGTGTAAGGGACTTAGTAGTATCTCGAATATGGGTGGCAATCTCACTCACAGATATAGGATTTGGTAGCGATTACACGAATAGGAAGTAGCTAGGGTTCTTAGCGAGGAGGAAGAGGAAAATGGATCGAGACTTGGTAGCCGCCAGGAGCCGTCCGTCATGATCCTCTGGATGTCCTAGCCTGCCCTGGTAACTGGCTTAAGTACCTCTTTGCTCTTGGGCCACAGGTTCCTCCACTCTGGGCCAACGTAGCGTGGGTTGGGCCTGGGGGCACGCCTGGGCCTTGCTGACGGGCTGGCAGGTGGGGTATGCTGGTCAGAGGCGCTAACAGGAGACTGGGGGCGAGCAGGGGCTAGACCACCCCCCCCCCCCCGCCCCAAACATCGACTATAAATATTAGTACTAATTCTTCGACAGCGCCTACACTTTAGTCATCAGGTGGCTGAACCACCTGACCGGGTCTACTGTTGGCTGAACGGCGAGCCCCACACTCTCCCTCAACGTGCGCATGCACATCCTGCATGCCAGGCATGCCGATCTAACCTCTCACCCCACCTCTCTGTACTCTACTATTGTAACCTATATAATCCCATTGAGGCAATGCAATACAAGTGTGAGAGTTATACGATCCAACTTGGTATCAGATGCATCTCACGATCCACCTATCTCGCTTCCGCAATGAACCGCCTTCTCCATCTCTCTCGCTCCACTGACTTCGACTCGCCGGCGGTGCTAACGCGACCCTTTGCTGTAGTTCCTCTGACCGCCGCTTCGCTCGCGGCCGTCCATGCTCCCACTGTGGCCACCCCTGCTCCAGCAACGGTCTTCCCCAACCCCGCTGCGGTTCCTGCGGCCCCTCCCACCCGGCTCATGCCGGATGTCGTCCGCGGCAAGGCGCCCATCCCCGAGGCCGCCCCGTCTTCCTCAACCATTGTGGCTCCCGGACTCCATCTCGCCGCGGCCCCGACGCTCTCCATGGCCCCTCCTGCGGCCCCCCTTCGCCTCGCGGGCAGCGTCCCGTCCCGCCCGTCTCCCGCGGCTCCATGATCCCGCGCCTCCCCACGCCTGACGTCGGCTCTTCCTTCGCTCCCGTCGGCCTGCCGTCTTCGATCGCGCATCACTTCCGGTCCAAATTGGACCTGGAGTCCGGTAACTACACAAAGTGGCACCATCTCTTTTATGTCATCTGCTGTAAACACAATGTGCAGCATCATCTCGACAAGGCCGCCGTCCCGCTGCATGAGAGCGCCGTTTGGTGCAATGACGACCTAACCATAGTCTTGTGGTTCTATGGGGTCGTCGCCGACGAGCTGATGGATGTCGCCGCCTCCCCGGTGAGCACCACCTTCGACATCTGGTCCCAGCTGCACCTCATCTTCCATGACAACCAAGCAGGTCGCACCGTGGTCCTCAGCATTGAGTTCCGCAACTTGGTGCAGGGGGATCTCTCCATCGCCGAGTACTGTCGGCGCCTACGGACCCTCGCCACCGAGCTCACTGAGGTTGGCGAGCGCGTCACCGACCAGTCCCTGACTCTGCAGCTGATCCGCGGGCTGAGCCACAAGTTGCACGTCATGCCGACTCTGCTCGCGATGCAGTCGCCCTTCCCCACATTCGTGCAAGCACGCTCACATCTCCTCATGGAAGAAATCTCGGCCAACGAGTGCGCCCGACACGAGGGGCGCCCTGAGGTCACCGCCACCGCCCTCACAATCGGCACCGCTGGGTCTGCCACCTCCGCCGATCGCCTTGGACCTGGCTGCACCACCAATAAGGGCAAGGGCGCGGCGTCCTCCGGCACTGACTCCAACATGCGCGGACGTGGCTGCGGCCACGGCCGTGGTCGTGGACGCGGCTCCCCCACCTCGGGTGGCTCCTTCTCCGGGCGCGGCGCCGCCCATCCCACCACTGGCTCGCAGCTCTCCGGCTTCTTCGCCCCCTACGACACGCTCCTGCCCGGGCCGCGCCTAATGCAGCGGGAGTGCTGGGGCCCTGTCCGCCGTCTCCTCATCAGGCCTACCCGATGGCGGCCGCGCCGCCTGCTACGTCTTGAGCTTGCATTGGTTTTCCTTGAAGAGGAAAGGGTGATGCAGCATAGTAGCGTAAGTATTTCCCTCAGTTTTTGAGAACCAAGGTATCAATCCAGTAGGAGGCTCACAAATCCCACACACCTGCACAAACAAACAAGAACTCACAAAAAACGCAATAAAGGGGTTGTCAATCCCTTCAAGGCCACTTGCAAAAGTGAGATCTGATAGAGATAATATGATAAGATAAATATATTTTTGGTATTTTATGATATAGATTGGAAAAGTAAAGATGCAAATAAAAGTTGATTGAAAGCTTATATGATAAGAGATAGACACGGGGGGCATAGGTTTCACTAGTGGCTTCTCTCAAGATAGCATAATTATTACGATGGGTGAAAAAATTACTGTCGAGGAATTGCTAGAAAAGCGAATAATTATGAGATTATCTAGGCATGATCATGTATATAGGCATCACGTCCGTGACAAGTAGACCGACTCCTACCTGCATCTACTACTATTACTCCACACATCGACCGTTATCCAGCATGCATCTAGAGTATTAAGTTCATCAAGAACAGAGTAACGCTTTAAGAAAGATGACATGATGTAGAGGGATAAACTCATGCAATATGATATAAACCCCATCTTTTTATCCTCGATGGCACCAATACAATACGTGCCTTGCTGCCCTCCTGTCACTGGGAAAGGACACCGCAAGATTGAACCCAAAGCTAAGCACTTCTCCCATTGCAAGAAAGATCAATCTAGTAGGCCAAAAACCAAACTGATAATTCGAAGAGACTTGCAAAGATAACTTAATCACACATAAAAGAATTCAGAGGAGATTCAAATATTTCTCATAGATAAACTTGATCATAAACCCACAATTCATCGGATCTCAACAAACACACCACAAAAAGAGTTACATCAAATAGATCTCCAAGAAGAGGAAGGAGAACTTTGTATTGAGAATCAAAGAGAGAGAAGAAGCGATCTAGCTAATAACTATGGACCCGAAGGTCTGTGGTAAACTACTCACAACTCATCGGAGAGGCCTTGGAGTTGATGTAGAGGCCCTCCGTTGTGGATTCCCCCGCCGGTGGAGTGCCGGCGACGGCTCCAAGATGGGATCTCGCGGATACAGAAGGTTACAGTGGTGGAAATAGTTTTTTGTGGTCGCCCCTTTTCGTGGTACATGGGTATATATAGGAGGAAGGAGTACGTCGGTGGACGATCGAGGGGCCCACGAGGGTGGGGGGCGTGCCCACCTGTAGGGGGCGCGCCGGGCACCCTCGTGGCCGCCTCGCTTGTTTCTTGACTTCCACTCCAAGTCCTCTGGATCACGTTTTTGTTCGAAAAAGATCGCTCCCGAAGGTTTCATTCCGTTTGGACTCCGTTTGATATTCCTTTTCTTCGAAACACTGAAATAGGCAAAAAAACAGCAATTCGGGCTGGCCTCCAGTTAGTAGGTTAGTCCCAAAAATGATATAAAAGTGTAAAGTAAAGCCCATAAACATTCAAAACATGTAATATAATAGCATAGAACAATCAAAAATTATAGATACGTTGGAGACGTATCAAGCATCCCCAAGCTTAATTCATGCTCGTCCTCGAGTAGGTAAATGATAAAATATAATTTTTGATGTGGAATGCTACCTAGCATATTTCTCAATGTATTTCTTTTTATTGTGGCATGAATATTGAGATCAAATGATTCAAAATAAAAGTTCATATTGACATAAAGAATAATAATACTTCAAGCATACTAACTAAGCAATCATGTCTTCTTAAAATAACATGGCTAAAGAAAGTTCATCCCTACAAAATCATAGTTTGGTCATGTTTCATTTTTGTTACACAAGAATGCTCTCATCATGCACAACCCCGATGACGAGCCAAGCAATTGTTTCATACTTTAGTAATCTCAAACTTTTTTCAACTTTCACGCAATACATGAGCGTGAGCCATGGATATAGCACTATGGGTGGAATAGAATATAATGATAGGGGTTATGTGGAGAAGACAAAAAAGGAGAAAGTCTCACATTGACGCGGCTAATCAACGGGCTATGAAGATGCCCATCAATTGATGTCAATGCGAGGAGTAGGGATTGCCATGCAACGGATGCACTAGAGCTATAAATGTATGAAAGCTCAACAAAAGAAACTAAGTGGGTGTGCATCCAACTTGCTTTCTCATGAAGACCTAGGGCATTTTGAGGAAGCCCATCGTTGGAATAGACAAGCCAAGTTCTATAAAGAAAAATCCCCACTAGTATATGAAAGAGACAACAAATGAGACTCTCTATATGAAGAACATGGTGCTACTTTGAAGGACAAGTGTGGAAAAAGATAGTAACATTGTCCCCCTTTTTCTTTTCTTTTTCTTTTTTTGGCCCCTTTTATTTATTTGGCCTTTCTTTTTTTTTCTTTTTTTTCTTTGGCCTTTCCCTTTTTTGGCCTTTTTTTATAAGGGACAATGCTCTAATAATGATGATCATCACACTTCTATTTATTTACAACTCATGAATTACAACTCGATACTAGAACAAGATATGACTCTATATGAATGCCTCCGGCAATGTACCGGGATGGGCAATGAATCAAGAGTGACATGTATGAAAAATTATGCATGGTGGCTTTGCCACAAATACGATGTCAACTACATGATCATGTAAGGCAATATGACAATGATGATGCGTGTCATAATAAACGGAACGGTGGAAAGTTCCATGGCAATATATCTCGGAATGGCTATGGAAATGCCATAATAGGTAGGTATGGTGGCTGTTTTGAGGAAGATATAAGGAGGTTTATGTGTGATAGAGCGTATCGTATCACGGGGTTTGGATGCACCGGCGAAGTTTGCACCAACTCTCAAGGTGAGAAAGGGTAATGCACGGTACCGAAGAGGTTAGCAATGATGGTAACGTAAGAGTGCGTATAATCTATGGACTCAACATTAATCATAAAGAACTGACATACTTATGGAAAAAAATCTACAAGTCATCAAAAACCAAGCACTACACGCATGCTCCTAGGGGGGTAGATTGGTAGGAAAAGACCATCGCTCGTCCCCAACTGCCACTCATAAGGTTGACAATCAAATAACACCTCATGCTTCAAATTTGTCACACAGCGGTTACCATACGTGCATGATACGGGACTTGGAAACCTCAACACAAGTATTTCTTAAATTCACAATTACATCAACTAGCATGACTCTAATATTACCACCTTCATATCTCAAAACAATTATTAAGCATTAAGTTGATCATAGTATTCAATTCAGTTCCTATGATAGTTTTTATTATACCCAACATGGATGCCCACCATTCTAGGACAAATTTTATAACCATAGCAAATACCATGCTGTTCTAAGATACTGTCAAAATAATATAAATTAAGCAAGAGAGATCAACAATTTCTACAAAATTAAGCCACCGCCGTGCTCTAAAATATATAAGTGAAACACTAGAGCAAAAATTATCTAGCTCAAAAGATATATGTGAAGCACATAGAGTATTCTAATAAATTTAAAATCAAGTATTTCTCTCTCAATAGGTGTGTACAGCAAGGATGATTGTGGTAAACTAAAAATTAAAGACTAATATCATACATGACGCTCCAAGCAAAACACATATCATGTGGCGAATAAAAATATTGCTCCAAGTGAAGTTACCGATAGATGAAGACGAAAGAAGGGATGTCTTCCGGGGCATCCCCAAGCTTAGGCTTTTGGTTATCCTTGAATATCTTGGGGTGCCATGGGCATCGCCAATCGTAGGCTTTTGCCACCCTTTATTCCATAGTCCATCAAATCTTTACCCAAAACTTGAAAACTTCACAACACAAAACTCAACAGGAAATCGCATAAGCTCCGTTAGTGCAAGAAAGAAAAACCACCACATAAGGTACTGTAATGAACTCATTATTTATTTATCTTGGTGTTAAACCTACTGTATTCCAACTTTTCTATGGTTCATACCCCTACATACTAGCCATAGATGCATCAAAATAAGCAAACAACACACGAAAAACAGAATCTGTCAAAAACAGAATAGTCTGTAGCAATCTGTAGCTTTCGAATACTTCTGGAACTTCAAAAATCCTACAAAAATAGGACGTCCTAGGCAATTTATCTATTGATCTACAGAGAAAATAATCAACTCAAAATCACGTTTCTGTGATTTATTGATTTGTTTCTCGTGAGCCCAAAGTTTCTGTTTTTCAGCAGAATCAAATTAACTCTTACCATAGGTTATCCTATAGGTTCTACTTGGCACAAACACTAATTAAAGCAAGAAAACACATCTAACTAGAGGGTAGATGCAAGATTTATTACTAAACAGAAGCAAAAACAAAGAAACTAAAATAAAATTGGGTTGCCTCCCAACTAGCGCTATTATTTAATGCCCAAGCTAGGCATAAAAGCGAGGATAGATCTAACTAGTGCCATAATAATAAGATAGATCACGCAAAATCATCTCATATTCTTGACGTTCAGCAGCAAGTTTTCTTTGAGGCAAGCAAAAGTAATCAAAAGGGTTAAATTTAATGGGACAAAAGTCCCCAAGATCGATCTCAGGAGATATGGGTTCCTCCTTTGGCCCTTCATATTGCACAACTAATTCATCATTATAAGCATTTTTTTGGCCGAACTTCGTGAGCCTATACTCAAGAGAGTATCCTAGCTCATTGTTTCGAAGGGAAAAATCATTATTAAGTTCAGAAATTCTATCAACGAGGACATTGGTAGGAACCTTTTTTCTAAGGTTTTCGTTAAAAGCAACATTAGTCCAAAGATTGTAAGCGCCTAATTTCCTCTTGATCAAAGAGGATCGCTTCTATGGGAGGACGGCCAGCGTCCACCCTATAGTGCACAAAGATTTCTTTGGCCTCTTTTATTATAAATCTAAACTCATGTGCCAAAAATATAGTAGTGGCGCGCTTAACAGAAGAATGCTCAATATTAGAAAATTCAAGGAATATTCTTTGTATGCAAGGATGCATATGCATAAATTGTCTATCAAGCTCAACTTCAAGCATGGCGATAGCATCCACAAGACTACTAGTTCTATGAAGAATAGAACCACCCATAGAAGGTAAAGCACCAGCACAAGTAAAGAAGTCTTGAATAACCCCTTTTCCAATAATATTACCACTACCGATTAGAAACTTTTTAGTATGCAAGATAGGGAGTTCTTCAGAAGGAGCATCAGAATTTTCCATGTTATCATTATTGTCCATATTGACAATAATCTCCCCAATTTCAGACATAATGGCAAACAAAAGCGAGGAGGAAGAAGAGGGCAAGCGGGAGAGAGAGAGAGGAGATCGGAAAGAGAGGGCGAATAAAATGGCAAGGGTGAAGTGGGGGAGAGGAAAATGAGAGGCAAATGGGAAATAATGTAAGTGTGAGGGAGATCAGTTTGTGATGGGTACATGGTATGTCTTGACTTGAGAGAAGACCGCCCCGGCAACGGCGCCAGAAATCCTTCTTGCTACGTCTTGAGCTTGCGTTGGTTTTCCTTGAAGAGGAAAGGGTGATGCAGCACAGTAGCGTAAGTATTTCCCTCAGTTTTTGAGAACCAAGGTATCAATCGAGTAGGAGGCTCCTCACAAGTCCCATGCACCTACACAAACAAACAAGAACTCGCAACCAACGCAATAAAGGGGTTATCAATCCCTTGAAGGCCACTTGCAAAAATGAGATCTGATAGAGATAATATGATAAGATAAATATTTTTTTGATATTTTACGATATAGATTGGAAAAGTAAAGTTGCAAATAAAAGTAGATTGAAAGCTTATATGATAATAGATAGACCCGGGGGCCATAGGTTTCACTCGTGGCTTCTCTCAAGATAGCATAATTATTACGGTGGGTGAACAAATTACTGTCGAGCAATTGTTATAAAAGCGAATAATTATGAGATTATCTAGGCATGATCATGTATATAGGCATCACGTCCGTGACAAGTAGACCGACTCCTGCCTGCATCTACTACTATTACTCCACACATCGACCGCTATCCAGCATGCATCTAGAGTATTAAGTTCATGAAGAACAGAGTAACGCTTTAAGAAAGATGACATGATGTAGAGGGATAAACTCATGCAATATGATATAAACCCCATCTTTTTATCCTCGATGGCACCAATACAATACGTGCCTTGCTGCCCCTGCTGTCACTGGGAAAGGACATCGCAAGATTGAACCCAACACTTCTCCATTGCAAGAAAGATCAATCTACTTGGCCAAACCAAACTGATAATTCGAAGAGACTTGCAAAGATAACTTAATGACACATAAAAGAATTTAGAGGAGATTCAAATATTTCTCATAGATAAACTTGATCATAAACCCACAATTCATCGGATCTCGACAAACACACCGCAAAAAGAGATACATCAAATAGATCTCCAAGAAGAGGAAGGAGAACTTTATATTGAGAATCAAAGAGAGAGAAGAAGCCATCTAGCTAATAACTATGGACCCGAAGGTCTGTGGTAAACTACTCACAACTCATCGGAGAGGCCTTGGAGTTGAAGTAGAGGCCCTCCGTGGTGGATTCCCCCTCCGGCGGAGCGCCGACGACGGCTCCAAGACGGGATCTCGCGGATACAGAAGGATACGGTGGTGGAAATAGTTTTTCGTGGTCGCCCCTGATGTTTTCGGGGTACATGGGTATATATAGGACGAAGGAGTACGTTGGTGGACAATCAAGGGGCCCACGAGGGTGGGGGCGTGCCCACTTGTAGGGGGCGCGCTGGGCACCCTCGTGGCCGCCTCGCTTGTTTCTTGACTTCCACTCCAAGTCCTCTGGATCACGTTTGTTCCAAAAAGGTCGCTCCTGAAGGTTTCATTCTGTTTGGACTCCATTTGATATTCCTTTTCTTCGAAATACTGAAATAGGCAAAAAAACAGCAATTCGGGTTGGGCCTCCAGTTAGTAGGTTAGTCCCAAAATGATATAAAAGTGTAAAGTAAAGCCCATAAACATTCAAAATAGGTAATATAATAGCATGGAACAATCAAGAATTATAGATACGTTGGAGACGTATCACAGCCGGCTGGTGGCCCTACATGGGAGCAGTACCACCAGCTCTATGCCGCGCTTCAGAACCTCTCCATGCAGCACAATGGCGGTGGCGGTCAGGTGTGGTTCTTGGACACCGGAGCCTCGTCCCACGTGACTGGTATGACGTCCACTCTCTCCAAGTTTTCTTCCCCATCGCTGCATCATTCTACTGGAATAGTCGTTGGTGACGGGTCTCGTTTACTGCTGTTGGTTCCGCCTCCGTTTCCTCTTTCTCCCTTAACAACGTCTTAGTGTCACCAACTATCATCAAAAACCTAATTTCCGTACGTCGTTTCACCATTGATAACTCTTGCAGTATAGAATTTGATCCGTTTGGTTTTTGCGTGAAGGACCTAGCCACCCGCAAGATCATCATGAGATCCAATAGTCATGGGGACTTGTATCCTTTCTTCAACAACACCGGCGTCCAAGCTCTCCTCACCGTCGTTGGCGGCGACGTATGGCACCAGCGATTGGGGCATCCTAGCAACAAGACCATTTCCATTTTATCTCGCACTTTCCTTCCAACATGTAATAATGGTGTGTCTAAAACTTCTGTTTGTACGGCATGCCAATTAGGCAAGCAGCCACGGCTGCATTTTCCAAATTCAACTTCTACTACTAGTGCGCCATTTCAACTCATACATTGTGATCTGTGGACTTCCCCCACTTATAGCTTCTCTGGTTTTCAATATTATTTAGTTATACTCGACGAATACTCTCACTACTCCTGGAATTTCCCTCTACGCCACAAGTCCGACACCGTCGACGTCATTCACCGCTTTCACGCCTATGTACTGAAGGAAATATGCCCTAGAGGCAATAATAAAGTTATTATTCATTTCCTTATAATCATGATAAATGTTTATTATTCATGCTAGAATTGTATTTACCGGAAACATAATACATGTGTGAATACATAGACAAACATAGTGTCACTAGTATGCCTCTACTTGACTAGCTCGTTAATCAAAGAAGGTTATGTTTCCTAACCATGAACAATGAGTTGTTATTTGATTAACGAGGTCACATCATTAGTAGAATGATCTGATTGACATGACCCATTCCATTAGCTTAGCACCCGATCGTTTAGTATGTTGCTATTGCTTTCTTCATGACTTATACATGTTCCTATGACTATGAGATTATGCAACTCCCGTTTGCTGGAGGAACACTTTGGGTACTACCAAACGTCACAACGTAACTGGGTGATTATAAAGGAGTACTACAGGTGTCTCCAATGGTCGATGTTGGGTTGGCGTATTTCGAGATTAGGATTTGTCACTCCGATTGTCGGAGAGGTATCTCTGGGCCCTCTCGGTAATACACATCACATAAGCCTTGCAAGCATTACAACTAATATGTTAGTTGTGAGATGATGTATTACGGAATGAGTAAAGAGACTTGCCGGTAACGAGATTGAACTAGGTATTGGATACCGACGATCGAATCTCGGGCAAGTAACATACCGATGACAAAGGGAACAACATATGTTGTTATGCGGTCTGACCGATAAAGATCTTCGTAGAATATGTAGGAGCCAATATGGGCATCCAGGTCCCGCTATTAGTTATTGACCAGAGACGTGTCTCGGTCATGTCTACATTGTTCTCGAACCCGTAGGGCCCGCACGCTTAAGGTTACGATGACAGTTATATTATGAGTTTATGCATTTTGATGTACCGAAGGTTGTTCGGAGTCCCGGATATGATCACGGACATGACGAGGAGTCTCGAAATGGTCGAGACGTAAAGATTGATATATTGGAAGCCTATATTTGGATATCGGAAGTGTTCCGGGTGAAATCGGGATTTTACCGGAATACCGGGAGGGTTACCGGAACCCCCCGGGAGCTATTTGGGCCATAGTGGGCCTTAGTGGAAAAGAGAAGGGGCTGCCCTAGATGGGCTGCGCCCCCCCCCCCTTCCCCTTGTCCTATTAGGACTAGGAGAGGTGGCCGGCCCCCTCCTCCTCTTTTCCCCTCCGAGGAATCCTAGTTGGACTAGGATTGGAGGGGGAATCCTACTCCCAGAGGGAGTAGGACTCTCCTGCGCGTCCCCCCCTTGGCCGGCCAGCCTCCCCTCCTCTCCTCCTTTATATACGGAGGCAGGGGCACCTCTAAACACACAAGTTGACACAAGTTGATCCACGTGATCTGTTCCTTAGCCGTGTGCGGTGCCCCCTGCCACCATATTCCTCGATAATACTGTAGCGGAGTTTAGGCGAAGCCCTGCTGCTGTAGTTCATCAAGATCGTCACCACGCCGTCGTGCTGACGGAACTCTTCCCCGACACTTTGCTGGATCGGAGTCCGGGGATCGTCATCGAGCTGAACGTGTGCTCGAACTCGGAGGTGCCGTAGTTTCGGTGCTTGATCGGTTGGATCGTGAAGACGTACGACTACTTCCTCTACGTCGTGTCATCGCTTCCGCAGTCGGTCTGCGTAGGGTACGTAGACAATACTCTCCCCCTCGTTGCTATGCATCACATGATCTTGCGTGTGTGTAGGAATTTTTTTTGAAATTACTACGAAACCCAACATGTACTTACTCAGTTTCGCGTCCCCATCAAGTTATGCAGTGTGATAACAGAGGAGAATTCGTCACCACCTCCCTTCGCGACCTTTTCTCTCGGTACGGTGCCTCTCTTTGCCTCTCCTGCCCGCACAACTCACCCCAAAACGGCAAGCCCGAGCGCCTTATCCACACCACGAGCGACATCCTTCACGTGCTCCTCATACATGCCAACCTCCCGCCGCCATTTTGGGTAGAAGCTCTTCACACCGCCACATATATACTCAACCGCCGCCCATGCTCATCCATCGCCTCTGAGACACCTTTCTTTCGCCTCCTTGGCAAACACCCTACCTATGACCATATGCGAGTTTTCGGCTGCCTCTGCTTTCCTAACACCATTGCCACCAGCCCACACAAGCTCTCACCACGCTCCACTCGCTGCGTCTTCCTCGGCTATCCCCTAGAGCACAAGGGCTAACGGTGTCTAGATCTCACTACCCGCAAGGTTATCATCTCTCGTCATGTCACATTTGATGAAACAGTTTTTCCCTACTCCCCTGGCGACACGCCACCCCAGGGCTCCCGTACGACTACAGAAAATTTGGGCCTTGGGATCCCCCCGAACTTTGTGCACTGATACGTCTCAAACATATCTATAATTTTTGATTGTTCCATGCTATTATATTACCCCTATTGGATGATTATGGGCTTAATTTTACACATCTATATCATTTTTGGGACTAACCTACTAACCGGAGGCCCAACCCGTATTGCTGTTTTTTTGCCTATTTCAGTATTTCGAAGAAAAGGAATATCAGACGGGGTCCAAATGGAACGAAACCTTCGGGAGCATGATTTTTGGAACGAACGTGATCTAGAGGACTTCGAGTGCAAGTCAAGAAGCAATCGAGGCGGCCAGGAGATAGGAGGGCACACCCACCGCTCTCGGCCGCGCCCCCTATCTCCTGGGCCCCTCGAGCGGCCACCGACATACTTCTTCCTCCTATATATACCTCCGTACCCCGAAAACATCCAGAGAGCCACCAAAGAAATATTTCCACCACTGTAACCTTCTGTATCCGCGAGATCCCATCTTGGAGCCATCGCCGGTGTTCTGCCGGAGGGGGAATCCACCATGGGGGGCTTCTACATCAACACCATAGCCCTTCCGATGAGTTCTGAGTAGTTTACCATAGACCTTCATGTCCATAGTTATTAGCTAGATGGCTTCTTCTCTCTTTTTGGATCTCAATACAATGTTCTCCCCCTCTCTTGTGGAGATCTATTCGATGTAAACTCTTTTTGCAGTGTGTTTGTCGAGATCCGATGAATTGTGGGTTTATGATCAAGTTTATCTATGAGAAATATCTGAATCTTCTTTGAATTCTTTTATGTATGATTGAGTTATCTTTGCAAGTCTCTTCGAATTATCAGTTTGGTTTGGCCTACTAGATTGATCTTTCTTGCCATGGGAGAAGTGCTTAGTTTTGGGTTCAATCTTGTGGTGTCCTTACCCAGTGACAGAAAGGGTTGCAAGGCACGTATTGTATTGTTGCCATCGAGGATAAAAATATGGGGTTTATATCATATTGCTTGAGTTTATCCCTCTACATCATGTCATCTTTCTTAATGTGTTACTCTGTTCTTATGAACTTAATACTCTAGATGCATGCTGGATAACGGTCGATGTGTGGAGTAATAGTAGTAGATGCAGGCAGGAGTCGTCTACTTGTCACGGACGTGATGCCTATATATATGATCATGCCTAGATAATCTCATAATTATTCGCTTTTCTTTCAATTGCTCGACAGTAATTTGTTCACCCACGGTAATACTTATGCTATCTTGAGAGAAGCCACTAGTGAAACCTATGGCCCCTGGGTCTATCTTTTATCATAGAGAAAAGTATGTTTTTGGTCCCTTAAGTTCCCACAATGTATAGACTTTGTCCCTCAAGATTTTTTGGTATATATTTGGTCCCTCAAAGTCTCAAAACCGGATAAGGTTGGTCCTAAACCAGATTTTGAGAACTTTGACCAGATTTGACCGCCACAAAACCGCCCGATGAACAGTAAATTTACAAAAAGAACTTCAAAAAAATGACAAAATGTTGCTAGAGCCCGTTCGATGTCATTTCATGACAAAATATTGGTCGCACCTTGTGCACGTAAGCATATTGGACCCCAAAAATTTTCAGAGTTTTTTTACTTTTTTCTGAATTTACTATTCATCAGGCATATAATTTTGTTTTTTTGCCACGAGCTCCTAGACTGCCGAAAGAGCCCGAAATTTTGTCCGCATCTTGCGCATGTAAGCATATTCGACCCCTAAAAAATCAGACTTTTTTGAAGTTTTTTTTGTCAAATTTACTGTTCATTGAGCGTTTTTATGATAGTCAAAACCGGTCAACATGCTCAAAATCTGGTTTAGAACCAAACTTATCCGGTTCTGAGACTTGTGGGACCAAATGTATACCAAAAAATCTTGAGGGACCAAGTCTATACTTTGTGGGAACTTGAGGGACCAAAAACATACTTTTCTCTTTATCATATAAGCTTTCAATCTACTTTTATTTGCATCTTTACTATTTGCATCTATATTATAAAATACCAAAAATATATTTATCTTATCATATTATCTCTATCAGATCTCACTTTCGCAAGTGGCCGTGAAGGGATTGACAACCCCTTTATTGCGTTGGTTCCGAGTTCTTTCTTTGTTTGTGTAGGTTCGTGGGTGAAAGTGCTAGTTATCGACTAGAGGGGGGGTGAATAGGCAATTTTTATCAAAGTCTTCAAAACGTGGAAGTTTCGAAGACAAACAATAGAAATGACCTAATTGATATGCAGCGGAAGATAAACTACAACAAGCAAGCCATAGTCAAGTATGCAATAGCGTTAACGTATGAAGTCTAATAGCATCTAGGTAGTAGGATCAGGATGGAAGATAGTATGAAGCCAATCAACAATAGTAGTCAAGCAATTAAGTCAATCAGATAAGACAGATAAGCAATGACTTCACGAAGACAAACTCATAGTAAAGGAGGGAAGAGATAGAACCAGTCAGTTGTTGAAGGCACAAGATTTGTTGGACCAGTTCCAGTTGCTGTGACAACTATACGTCTGGTTAGGGAGGCTGAGATTCAACTCAGAAGACCGTGTCTTCACCTTATTCCCCTTGAGCTAAGGACACTTAGTCCTCGCCCAATAACTCTGGTAAGTATTCAAGGTAGACTTCCAAACCTTCACAGACTTCGTTCACCTGGCAATCGACAATGACTCTTGGATGCTCAGAACGCGACGCCTAACCGGCTGGAGGATGCACAGTCCTCAAGTGTAATAAGTCTTCAGGTCACACAGACAGAAAGACTTCGGTGATGCCTAACACTCTTTGGCTCTGGGTGTTTGGGCTTTGTCCTCGCAAGGATTTCTCTCTCAAAGGCTTCCAGGTGGGTTGCTCTCGAAACGACAAAAGCCGTAAACTAACTCTGAGCAGCCACCAATTTATGGTGTAGGGGGTGGGCTATTTATAGCCACAAGCAATCCGACCTGATTTGTCCGAAATGACCCTAGGTCACTAAGGAACTGACATGTCTTCCAACTGTCAGATTTCAAACACACACGGCAACTTTACTTGGGCTACAAGCAAAGCTGACTCATCCAGCTCTGGATAAGATTTGCTCTCATTGTCTTCGCTCGAAGACATAGGATTTGGGTTGAGCATCACTTCGGTCACTCTGACTTAGTTCACTTGGACCCCACTTAATAGTACGGTGGTTCCTATGACTCAACAAAGAAGAAAAGGAAACAATGAAACCACACAGTCTTCGCGCTCCATAGTCTTCACGCAATGTCTTCTCATGTCATAGTCTTCAATATGAATATCTTCTCATACCACCATTGTCTTCAATGTCTTCATACATTTTTAGGGGTCATCTTCGGTAGGTAAACCGAATCAATGAGGGACACTACCTGCGTTATCCTGCAATTCTCACAAACGCATTAGTCCCTCAACCAACTTTGTCGTCAATACTCCAAAACCAACTAGGGGTGGCACTAGATGCACTTACACTTGGACTTGTGAGGAGCCTCCTACTGGATTGATACCTTGGTTCTCAAAACTGACGGAAATACTTACACTACTATTGCTGCATCACCCTTTCCTCTTCAAGAAAAACCAACGCAAGATCAAGACGTAGCATGCACCAATCTCGTACCAACCCCGTCCACGCCCCGCCTCGGGATCGCCGCCTCCAACCACAACGCACCCACCTCCCACTCCACGCGCGATCCCACCCACCAATCCCCACTCGCCTGGGGCGCCAGACCGGGAATCCAGCCAACCCCCTGGCTCCCCTGTGTCGCCCCCTCCCACCCAATCCGCGCGCGGACAGAGCCCCTCGCCTGCCGCCGCGACCCCACCTACATGCACGCCCATGCACTGCACCTTGCCCACGTCCCTCGGGATCACCCCGCCATGCGGCCCCCATGCTCGCACGCCTCCTGCTATGTCCTCCCTTCCTCCTCGGGCAATCGTTGTAGTGCCTCCTACCAATCTCCACGGCATGTGCACCCGGGTTAAATCCGGCTTCGCACAATCCAAAGCTCTCACCACTTCCTCTCCCGCTCCTACACCATCCACCATCAGTCCCATCCCTTCATCCTACCGTGTTGCACACCAGGACCCAAACTGGGCCAACGCTATGCGAGAAGAATATGATGCACTGATGCGAAATAACACTTGGAGTTTAGTGTCACGTCCTGCAGGTACCAATGTCGTCACGGGGAAGTGGATATTCCGGCACAAGTACAACTCCGTCGGCTCGCTCGCTTACTACAAAGTGTAGTAGGTACTGCGCGGCTTCACATAGCAGGCTGCTGTCGACTATGATGAGACGTTTAGCCCCGCTGTCAAGCCAGCGACAATCCACACCGTGCTCAGTCTTTCGGCAGGGCACGCGTGGCCTATTCATCAAGTCAACGTCAAGAACGCGTTTCTTCATGGCCACCTCGCTAAGACTGTCTACAGCTGTCAGCCGTCCAGCTTCGTCAACCCTTCATCGCCCTCACATGTGTGTCGGCTGAACAACTCTCCCTACGACCTCAAGAAGGCGCCGCGGGCATGGTTTTCTCGTTTCACCATGCACCTACGCACCCTCGGCTTCGTCGCAACAAGGGCGGACTTGTCGCTGTTCATCCTTCGACGTGGTGGGCTGCTCACTTACCTGCTGCTGTACGTGGATGACATCATCCTCACAGCCAGTCCGGGTGTCGTCCTCCACTCCGTGATCCAGGCGCTTCATCGCGAGTTCTCGATGACGGACCTCGGCGCGCTTCACCACTTTCTCGGGATCAACGTCCCCACGACGGCTCGCGGTCTCTTCCTCTCTCAGGAGCAGTATGCCTTGGAGATCCTCGATCGCGTCGAGATGCTCAACTGCAAGCCGCTCTCCACGCCGGCCGACACGCTCGTCAAGCTCTCCACCGATGATGGGGCGCTCTTCCACGACCCATCCCTATACCGCAGCTTGGCTGGTGCTCTCCAGTACCTCACGTTGACGCATCCGGACCTCTCTTATGCGGTCCAGCAATGTTGCTTGTTCATGCATGCATCGTAGGATTGCCACTTCCAGCTTGTCAAGAGGATTCTCCGGTACGTACGCGGGACGACACAGCTCGGTCTTCGGATCCACCAACGCCGACTGGGCCGGCTGCCCTGACACGCGGAAGTCCACCTCGGGCTTTTGTGTCTTCCTCGGCAGCAACCTCCTCACTTGGTCATCGAAGCGCCAGAGCACCGTCTCTCGGTCCAGCGATGAGGCCGAGTACCGCGCGGTTGCCAACGCCGTCGCCGAGGCGGTGTGGCTGCGCCAACTTCTTGGAGAGCTTCACCAACACCCCTCGCGAGCCACCATGGTCTACTGCGACAACGTCAGCGCCGTCTATATGTCCAGCAACCCGGTGCAACACCAACGTACAAAACATATCGAGATCGATGTTCACTTTGTACGGGAGCGAGTTGCGCTGGGCGAGATCCGTGTCCTTCATGTGCCCACAAGCTCCTAGTTCGCGGACATCTTCACGAAAGGGATGCCGACGCGCATCTTCACCGACTTTCGTTCCGGCCTAAACATTGGCGAACCCCACGCTCAGGCTGCGCGGGGGGGGGGGGGGGGGGGGGGGCTGTTCGACTGCGCCTACACTTCAGTCATCATGTGGCTGAACCACCTGACGGGGTCTACTGTTGGCTGAACGGCCAGCCCTGCACTCTCCCTCAACGTGCGCATGCACGTCCTGCATGCTAGGCATGCCGATCTAACCTCTCACTCCACGTCTCTGTACTCTACTATTGTAACCTATATAAGCCCATCGAGGCAATGCAATACAAGTGTGAGAGTTATACGATCCAACTCTAATCTGCAGCGGTATATACGGCAAATCCTATTTGACGCCCGCAGGCGTCAAAAGGACAAGCCTTCGCTGAAGCAAGTCGCCACTTGTGCCGGCCTATGTTCGGATTTTCCTTCGCTGTTGTTTCCTTGTTTCTCGCGGGTTTTTTTCGTTTTTCTTCTATGGTTTCATGCTTCCAGTTTTTTCACTGTTTTGACCGGTTTTCAGTTGTTTTGTTTTGTTTTTTATGTTTTGATTCCTTTTGTCCTTTCATTTTCTTTTTTTACGTTTCCTTTTTTATTGTCTGTTTCTGTTCTTCTTCTCATTATTGTGTATTTATATAAAAAGTTCACCATGTGTTACAATTTTTTTCAATGAATTAAGAAAATGATCATCGCATATTATGAAATATTTCACCTTGCATTGTAAAAATGTTCATTGTCTATTACAAAAATGTACTTTGTATAATATTAATTGGCTGGAGGAAACACGTGTCGGCTCACCTTTGGAACAGATGTCATCCGCTCATTGGACCGAAGGCGCCTATGACACGGCGACACGTGGCACGGCCCAACAGAGGCCCATTCCTGTGTAAAGGCCAGCCCGTTTGACTTGGTCAAAAGGTGGCGGGCCGGCCCACGGAATGCATGTTAACGGCCTGTTCGCATATAGCCCATTTACAGCCCACTAACCCAGGGCCCGTTACGCCCTATCCGAATTAGGCCTAGTAGCGTCATCCGGGCCATCCAATATGATTCAGCCCGTTTTAACTTCCGGCCCATGTGTGGCCCATGACTTCTTTCGGCCCATATGAGGACCTTTGTAACTCTTGGCCCATGAACTGCCCGTGGTGAAATTGGCCCGTGATGAACAGTGTATCACTTTATACCCATTAACGTCCCGTTATTCCATTGGGCCGTTTCCATCCCAAGTTATCTTTCGGCCTTCTCAGGGCCCATTGATTCTTGGGCTCACTTGTAGCATTCGGTTACATATGGCCCGTTGCTTGTGGGCCAAATTCAGCCCGTCGTTACAGTCGGCCCATTTGCGGACCGTTAATACATTGGGCCATTTTCATGTCAAAAAATACCCGTTGGGCTGTTTTCATAGAGTTATCAAATACGGCCTATTAACGGCCCGTTATGGTCCACGAATAGTACGACCCATGATTGGCGAAATGATGATACGCCCCGTAGAAGGCCCATGGATCCTACGGCCCGTATGAGGCCCATGGATAGTATGACCCGTAGAAGGCCCATGGGTCGTACGGCCCGTAGAAGGCCCATGGACCCTACGACCCGTAGAAGGCCCATTCATCCCTAAGGCCCGTATAGAAGGCCGATGGATCCTACAGCCCGTATAGAAGGCCAATGGTCCTACGGCCGAACGAAGGCCCATGGATCATACAACCTACAGGAGGCCAATGGTTACAATAGTCCGTGTGTTGCCATGATTATTTTGGCGTAGTTACCAAAAATAGGCTATTGTGACCACTAGAAAAACACAGAAAAAGAACTGCAGTGACTACAAGTAAACAACTAAACAAGACAATAAGGAAATAAATAAGCAGGCAATTAAGGCTAGCCTATTACCGCTATTACACATATTACATCCACTTGGCAACAAAGTTCGCCACAAGTGCAAATATAGGGAACAAAGCAGCATATTACATACACTGGCCGTAAAAATTGGCCACCAGTGCAAATAAACGCGGCAGCAAAACAAGAGCATAACTAAAACAACTTCAGAAGAGCTCAAGAAACGTTATCCTAGGTATCCACCATGCTGGCAATAAGCTTAGCAAGCTGATTAGCTTTGTCCTATTTGGCGCTAAAATCCTCCAACGCTTGCTGTTGCACTAGAAAGTATGCATCTGAATGCTCCAGGGACTTCCGCAATCCTTCCGCTTCTTGTCGCAGCACAGCTGATCGATGTCTCTCAGCTTGTAGTTGAGACTAAAGAAACCGAAGTGATTCAGACAGTGACTTTGAATAGCTTGTGCAAGTGGTGGTGGCCAGTAACTCGAACACTAAACCAAGACAGGACTTTGGGGTTGTCTCGCTGTCTTCAAGATAGTCTTCCTTAGCTGTTTTATCAGCTTTGTTGGAGACTAACAAGGATGTGTTACTATCCTGAACCTTATCTGCATTACTTCCTTTACCATTGCTTCATAAGGCACTCTTCCCCAATATTCTGTCAGCATTCTAAAAGAAGAAACAAGTAGACACATAACAAGTTTAGCATGTACTAGTATATGAAACTCATTTCGGTGAACCAGTTCATTAGTAAGGTGGACAAGATTAAACTACCAAGTCTTCTATTGCCAAGTACTAGTACATAATAAAAGCCGAAATCGGCTTGCCCGGCACCTGGGACAGGAAAAGCCGAAATCCATGGCAGCCCTCAAATCACTCATGACCCGCTTCTGCGCGGGTGAAGACAGCTGGCTAGCACGCAGCCACAACCTCAGCAAAAATTCTGACAGTCCGGATTTCAAGGACCGCAATGGCAGGTCGCGTCGCAACAAAAACAAACGCCGCACTAACGGCGATAACAGTGAAGATACGGTAGTCGATGCCGGATCCAGAGGCTCTAAGCCTGGTCAGCGGAAAAAGCCATTCAAACGAACTACTCCGGGTCCGTCCAATTAGGACCGAAAACTCGACCGATCGTGCCAAATACACGGCACCCCCAAAAAACCAGCCAACCACACCAACAGGGACTATTGGGTATTCAAGCAGGCAGGCAAGTTAATTGCCGAAAACAATGACAAGGGGCTGCATAGCGAGGACGAGGAAGAGACCCGACCGCCGAACAATAGAGGACAGAAGGGTTTCCCCCCACAGGTGCGGACGGTGAACATGATATACACAACGCACATACCCAAAAGGAAGCGGAAGCGTGCACTCAGGGATGTATACGCGATGGAGCCAGTTGCCCCGAAGTTCAATCCATGGTCTTCCTGCCCGATCACTTTTGACTGAAGGGACCACCCCACCAGCATCTGCCATGGCGGATTCGCCGCATTGGTTCTAGACCCAATCATCGATGGATTTCACCTCACCAGAGTCCAGATGGACGACGACAGCAGCCTGAACCTGCTTTATCAGGACAGAGTGCGCAAAATGGGCATAGACCCCTCAAGGATTAAACCTACGAAGACGACCTTTAAAGGCGTCATACCAGGTGTAGAAGCCAATTGTACAGGCTCAGTTACACTGGAAGTGGTCTTCGTATCCCCGGATAACTTCCAAAGCGAGGAGTTATTCTTCGACATAGTTCCGTTCCGTAGCGGCTATCATGCTCTACTTGGACGTACCGCGTTCGCAAAGTTCAACGTGGTGCCGCACTACGCGTACCTCAAGCTCAAGATGCCAGGCCCTCGAGGGGTCATCACGGTCAACGGAAACACTGAACGCTCTCTCCGAACGGAGGAACATACAGCGGCTCTCGCGGTAGAAGTACAGTGCAGCCTCTTAAGGCAATTCTCGAGTTCGGCCGTTAAGCGACCGGACACGGCTAAACGCGCCCGGAGTAACATACAACAAGACCACCTGGCACGTTCCGAGCACGCGTAGCAGTGCAGCCCCCAACCCTAGCCCCTGCAAAACGTCAAGACAGGTCCTTCGTGTACACCATTACGCTCTGAAGATACCATGGGCATGGGGAGAGGGGCACGACCATGATAGGCCCAGAATACGGCTTAACCACACCAGGGGCTCCCAAGTGTGTCGTTCTTTTTTTTTATTTTCTTTTTTTACCCACAGGACTCCGTTCGTCAGAGGCCCTATCCGGCAGTAGACCTGCCGAACTCACGATGCAACAGCCAGGGAAGGAGAAAGGCTACAACGAATATCTAGGTGGTCTCCATTACGAGCATTAAATCTGTTTTATGCACCATTCCGCAGGATACCCCTGGAGGGGAACATATTTAACAGTCCCATCCCTTGCTTATCGCACCATTTGTATCGTTCTGCACTGACAGCAGTTTTTCTTGAATAAGTAATGCAGCACCTTTTTGCTTCCAATTGCATTTCTTTCTTATACATACGTTCATCTATGACATGTTGCATCCGTATATTTTGGTACGGCTAAATACAACAGGGGCTTATGTTCCCCGCATCATGGTGTGATAATTCCGAACACTTTCACAAGTGCGGCACCCCAAACTTATAGCATTATATGCATCGGCTCCGAATCATGTCTTGGGTCAATAGTTGGGTTTGCCCGGCTCCCATGTTTTGGTACCTTACGTTCTGTTGTATCGGCTAAGGTAGCACTGGGAGAACCACTGCGATTGCGCCCCGGTTGAGCTGGGCGAGCGCCTCAGTGGAGAAAGCTAAAACTGACCGTCATGATGAGGCGAGAGTTGGTCGCTGTTCGAGAGGTTTTTTGCGAGTCCTTAAAGACTTATGCCGCTTAGAGCGAGGAGCCGACTTTGTCCGGCCCAGGCGTGGATAGCACCCCAAATTCAGCCTTCCGAAGACTAGGGGCTTCGCCGAAATTTAAAATTATAGAATTCTATGGCTAAGTGAGAGTGTTCAAGCATTATAAGTCCGGTTGCCTTGTTCGTTGTGTTGAGGGCCTCCCTAGATGGACCCAAATATGGGAACAAGAGTGCTCAAATTTATCCCGAACACCCCAGCACTCGTGGCATGGGGGCTGAAGCCAACGACTTGCCATCTCTCAGATTTGATAAACAGCCGCACAGAAGGTAATATTTTAAATTAAAAAGCGTTGCTTAGCGCATATGAACTAAGTTTTCAGCGCACAGGATAACAAAATGCGAGTCTACTCAAATATTACATCTTTGGAGCACTCGCCCGCAATAGCGCGGGCACCCTTCAGCACACTCTTATAATACATCTCGGGCGTGCGATGCTCCTTGCCCTGCGGTGGCGGGTCCGTCACGAGCTTCTGGGCATCCATCTTGCCCCAGTGCACCATTGCACGGGCAAGGGCCCGGCGGGCACCTTCAATACAGGCGGAGTGCTTGATGACTTGAACCCACGGGCACGCATCCACCAGCCGTCGCACCAGGCCAAAGTAGCTCCCAGGCATGGCCTCCTTAGGCCACAGCCGAACTATGAGGCCCTTCATGGCCTGTTCGGGCGCCTTGTGGAGGTCGACCAGCTGCTTCAGCTGGTCGCTATGGGGCACCGGATGTCCAGCCTCAGCATACTGAGACCAGAAGACCTTCTCCGTCGAGCTCCCCTCCTCGGCCCGGTAGAATGCGGCAGCATCGGACACGCTGCGAGGAAGATCTGCGAACACTCCTGGAGAGCTCCGAATTTGGGTAAGCAGCAGGTAATTAACACTCACATGCTTACTTTGCATGAAAAATGCCTTACCCGCTGCTATTTTCTTCAACGCCTCGATTTCCTGGAGGGCCTTGTAGGCTTCGGCCTTAGCGGCTTTGGCACTCTCAAGAGCTGTTGCAAGCTCAGACTCTCGAGTCATCGAGTCACGCTCCAGGCTCTCATGCTTTTTCACGAGATCCTGGAGCTCTTGCTGTGCCTCCACCACCCGCGCCTCCTGCTTCTCTCGCTCGGTGCGCTCCGCGGTCGCATTGCGTTCGGCCGCGGCCACCGCCTCTTTTAGGGTCGCCACCTCATTAGTGGCCCCTACAATACCCACGTTATCCTTGTCATTCTTTTTGCAACCAAAATCCTTTTCTGTAAGGTACAATTTTAATAAGATATTACTTACCTTCCTTGTCCTCGAGCTGCCTTTTGGCATGGCCGAGCTCGCTCTCGGACCGCTCGAGGCTTGCCTTCAAAGTATTGACCTCCGCAGTCAGTGCGACAGATGTCAGCAGCGCAGCCTGCAGTCCCATTGACATATTTTTTATGACTCCTGCGTAAATCTTTTTAGATCCTCAGTCCGGCTTTTCTTTCCGAACACCGAACCGAGCATCATGGGCTACTATCTATGCGGTACTATTTTACATATCTCAAAATTCTTACCTCAAAGCCTGTTAGAAGGCTGCTGGAGGCTTCGGTCAGCCCGCTCTCGGCGAGCTGCACCTTCTGAATCACCGCACTCATAACAGTGCGGTGTTCCTCTTCGATGGAGGCGCCATTGAGCGCCTCCAGCAAGCTATCCGGCGCCTCCGATTGGACCGAGGCTGCCGGTGTCACGGTCTTGCCCTTCTTACGAAGGGGCCGCCTGCCGGACTCCGGAGCCACTATGGGATCTGGAGCCGAGTCCGGTGCAAAGTCCGGGAGGGTGTCCTGCGACACCTCCAGGGCCTCCTCTCCCTGGCGGGTCCCTTCCCGGGATCCCACCTCGGCATCGTCCGTGTCACGGGGGGTGAGGCGGTCGGAAGAGAATCCATATCCGACGCACCTAAGGACCCGCTCGACGAAGCGGGAAGATCATCCTTGGGCGACTGCAGGGTCGTATGCGGCATTAGAAAGACATTGTGTGGCAAAAAAGAAAAACCATGAAGTTATTCGGGAGTCCGAATACTCACAATCTCGCCAGGGGCTTGGCCCTGGGAGGCCAGTCCTCGTCGTCGTCACTGGCGTTGGCAGAGCAGTCCGGGGAAAGAGTTTTTCCCTTCTTGGACCCTTCGGCCTCCCCCGTAGGGGAAGCCTTCCTTTTCTTCCCTCCCCCCGCTGGAGGAGAGGCTTTCTTCTTCTCCTCCTCACCCTTGTGGGAGGAGTCGGCCTCGGAGTCATCGTCCGATAACACCTGAAAACGGGAACTCTTTCGAGTACCCGTGGCCTTCTTCTTGGCCTTCTTCTCCGGCACCACATGGGGTGCCGGAGCCAGCAGCCCCGTCAAACAGGCGTCCGCTGGGTCCTCTGGCAATGGGGCCGGACAGATAGCCTGTTCGGCCTTCTTCAGCCAGTCCTGTCAAAGGAAAGGGAGTTTAGATCCCGCATAGAGTCAAACTATGGAAAACAAGCATCCCGTAAAGGACAAAATCACTTACCTCGTTAGCTGGACGCTGCGAGCTGAATCCGCGATCTTCGGTAGCGGATGCGGGAGCCTCGGCTCCCTTGAACTACACCTTCCAGACATCTTCGTACGTAGTGTCGAGGCTGCCGGTGCTGCGCCGGATCGAACTCCCACATGTTGAAGCCCCGTCGTTGGCACGGGAGAATCTGGCGGATGAGCATGACCTGGACTACGTTGACAAGCTTGAGCTTCTTGTCCACTAGCTTTTGGATGCAAAATTGGAGTCCGGTCAGCTCCTCCAAATCACCCCATGTCCGGCCGCTCTCTTTCCAGGAGGTGAGCCGTGTGGGGATGCCGGATCTGAATTCGGGGGCCGCTGCCCATTCGGGGTCGCGCGGCTCGGTGATGTAGAACCACCCTGATTGCCACCCCTTGATGGTTTCCATGAAAGTGCCCTCAAGCCAAGTAACGTGGGACATCCTGCCTACCATGGCGCCTCCGCACTCCGCTTGGCTGCCCTTCACAACCTTCGGCTTGACACTGAAGGTCTTGAGCCACAAGCCGAAGTGGGGCTGGATGCAGAGGATGGCCTCACACACGACGATAAACGCCGAGAGGTTGAGGATGAAATTCCGGGCCAGATCATGGAAATCCAGGCCGTAGTAGAACATGAGCCCCCGGACAAAGTGATGGAGTGGGAAGCCCAGTCCATGGAGGAAATGGGGAAGGAATACAACCCTCTCATGGGGCCTGGGGGTGGGGATGAGCTCTCCCTCGTTGGGGAGCCGATGTGCGATGTTGCTGGACAAGTATCCGGCGCTGCGCAGCTTCTGGATCTGCCCCTCCGTGACGGAGGAGGCCATCCACCTGCCTCCCGCTCCGGACATGGTTGGAGAAGGTTGAGGTGAGATGTGCGGACTTGGGCGCTGGAGCTCGAGTTCGCGGGGATGGATAAGCCAAGGAGGAAGAAGGCGCAGGTAAAAGGGTTGGATTTTTATCCCCTTATATGGGCGGACGAAAACATGTGTCCCCACCGGCCTGGTGAAACTCGCTTATCTCCCAAGCGCCGCAATTAATGGCGCGGTTGGGTTACCCACATCCGTATTGATGGGAATCCCGGAATAAGGGGAACATGATCTCTACTTCGACAAGACGTGCCAAGGAAACCGCTTCGCTAAATGCGCTGAGGTGGTACAATAAAAACGATTCTAGTAAAGGTTTGGTTGTGGTGTGACGTCACGCCACAAAATACGTCAGCAAATTGAGCTTGTGTAATATTATTCTCTCTACGGTGGTACGTGGAATTTATTTTGCAGAGCCGGACACTATCCTGGTGTTCACAATCTTCCATAAATTATTCGGAGGAGGAACCCGCATTGCAATGCCGAAGACAATATGCGCGCCGGACTCGTCGTCATTGAAGCCTGGTTCAGGGGCTACTGAGGGAGTCCCGGACTAGGGGGTGTTCAAATAGCCGAACTATCATCATCGGCCGGACTCCAAGACTATCAAGATACAAGATTGAAGACTTCGTCCCGTGTCCGGAGGGGACTTTCCTTGGTGTGGAAGGCAAGCTTGGTGATACGGATATGTAGATCTCCTACCATTGTAACCGACTCTGTGTAACCCTAGCCGTCTCCGGTGTCTATATAAACCGGATGGCTTTAGTCTATAGGATGAACAACAATCATACCATAGGCTAGCTTCTAGGGTTTAGCCTCCTTGATCTCGTGGTAGATCTACTCTTGTAACACACATCATCAATATTAATCAAGCAGGACGTAGGGTTTTACCTCCATCAAGAGGGCCCAAACCTGGGTAAAACATCGTGTCCCTCGTCTCCTGTTACCATCCGCCTAGACGCACAGTTCGGGACCCCCTACCCGAGATCCACAAAATAAATTTAGGGAGAGGCACTTGACATGTAGTTTAGGGGGGGCCTGCAATTCATCTTCAACCTGCACCCCCCTGAGCCGCCAGCCACCACCGGCCGAACTGCCGGCCCTAGCGTCGCCTCGCCATCCCAAAACAACTCGCCACCGCTGCCCCGGCCAGCCCTCTAGGCCCCCCGCCCCCCACCCTGAACCCTAAGACAGATAGTGGGGTACCTCTCCGGCGAGCCCCCCCCCAACCCCTGAAAATCGACTGACCCAAAAGTCGATTCAGTCGACTGAAGTGTGGCTTAATCGGAGCAGAGCAGCAGCACGAGCGAGGGGGAGAGCAGCAGCAGCAGGTGGGCGAGCGAGCGATGAAGCGAGAGCCGGAGCAGCAGCAGCAGCGCGAGCAAGCGAGCGAGAGCCAGAGCAGCAGTAGCAGATCCGGCTGGTATGGACGCCGCCCCCGAAGGGGACTCGCACTGGGGGAGAGCCGCCATGGAGATGTCGCCCGCGGCGCCGGCTTCAAGGTAGCCGCTCCATGAGGATGCGGGATGGAGCACCGTCGGCGTCGGGAGGTCGAGTTAAGGATAAGGTGTGATGCGATGAGTGTACAACCTCTTTGGTTGCGCTGACTAGGCCTCGGCTTCGTCCGAGGAGTCCGTGAGGATGCTGCGGTTCCGGTGGAGTAGGTTAAGGCGGCGCTGTCGGGATGGAGCAGCCGCGATAGACGAGGCGATCGTCGGAGCAGATCCTTGGAGGTGGAGGATGGGGCGGCTGAACCGGCTGGACGGCGAGATGGACGACGGATCCTCATCTGGGGAGGTGGACGAGGGATGTCGAGCTGTTGCGGTGGACGACATCGTCGGGGAAGAGGCTCCGGCTGGGCAGCGGTGACGTGGCGAACGGAGGAGGGTGGGGTTTCATGGCTGGAGCGGAGAGGTTATGGCGGACTGGGATTTCGAATGGCGAAAAGGGGGCGATGGGCGGGGGTGAAGCATGACTTAGGGACGCGCTTGTCCAAAATGTAGGGTGTGTTACAAAAGTACCCCCACCGATTTGAACTAGCAGCCCTTACGGCTCTGGGTTAGAAGGGGGATTTCGCGTGTCGGGATTTGGCAGCTGGAGGGAGTTTTCGTGCGCGTTGTAATTTCGGGATAGCAAGGCGTGGGTTGTGAAGGCGCCAGTTTTGGGAGCACGATATCTGAATTTTTGGGTTATAACAAGACGCGGGTTGAATTTTAGGGACAAGCCTAACGTGTAGTAATATTGTACTTGTACGTACCAAATCAATTCGCACTTCCCTCAACCACAAAGAAAACGAAAAAAATAAAACTATTCACACCACACAAAGAGAGAGTCTTGCCCCGTTTTACTATACAAATGCTATTGAAAGCTACTCCCTCCTTCCATCTATATAGGGCCTAATGCTTTTTTCGATGCTAACTTTGACCAAATATTAGAGCAATGATATATGACATGCAACTTACACAAAGTACACCGTTAACTTCATCTGTGAAAGGTTCTTTCAATGATATAATTTTCACATTGTGCATGTCATGTACTATTAATCTTGTCAATAGTCAAAGCGGTCTTAAAAACCTCATTACGCCCTATATAGATGGAAGGAGGGAGTATGAATCCATGTTATGTCCGATTAAATTTTTCTGCTTGCTGTATAATGCATGTAACCTACTCATACCAACATTTTAGTGCATTCCAAATGTCTATACTACCACTGCAATTCGAACTAAATTTGAATTTGTTTCTCTATTTCAATAAGAATCTACAATCATGATTGTTGCCAACTTCAACCATCATAGTTTCCTTGCTATCCGCTAGATATAAATCAGACGGCCTATAATGCGGGATGGCAGGCACAGCATCATCAACAAGTCCGTTTTTTTATAAGAGTAGTGTCGTGGTGGGCGCACGGCAGATGCCAAGGGATGGCTAAAGAGAGGAGGAGGCTCGAGGGCACTGGTGGGCTTGGGGAGCGAGGTTGATATGCGCGGGCGCAGGACGCCGGACATACCCAGGTTCGGGGCTCTCCGGAGAGATAACACCCCTAGTCCTGCTGAGTTTAGTTGGATGGTCGATAGTACAATGTCGCTCCTGGAGCTGTATCGAGGAGGAAGGAGGCTGGCCGAGGCTCGGGCTGATCCTTCCCCCTGGGGTTGCTTGGCAGTGGCTAGTCCTATCTTGCTTGCTTTATCTCCAGTGGCTTTGCATGCCAGGGGTCTCACGTATCGTCCCGTGCCCCTGTGGGCGTGGACTCCTGGGGGGCTTTATAGATCAACCCTCCCAGGGTTACGATGGTAATATGCCGAGGCGGTGGGTCCGTATTGTCAGCGTCCGAGACATCGGGCTGGGTCCCGCTTGGGGGCTTGTGGTTTGCTGGGTCCCCCTAGGTGCGGGCCCCGCGTGCCTAGGGGGATTGTGCGCCGTCTTGTCGACCGTCATGGCGTGGACGAGTCGAGCCACGCACAGTGTTCTCCATTAGGCCGCCGCTTGCTGTCGTCAGCGGTAAGGGCGGGGACACTGTTGCCGTGCCAGCCCTGGTCAGTGGGTAGGTAAGGGGCACTGTTGCCACGCTCTGGCTGACCACGGGCATGGGCGGGGGCACTGTAGTCTTGGTCATCGGTGATTGCGGTCTCGTCCCATCGTACGGCCTGGATGGGACAGGAGCTGACCGGTGGCTGGGTTGCCGTGGACGCCACGGGTGCGCTCGCTTGCTGGGGAAGCCAGGGCTGCGCCGGGTTGAGTTGCCTTGCATTAGCCACTGCAGCCGGGTCGACATACCTTGCCGAGTCGAGGGTCTTGGTCGGGTTGCGCGCCTTGCCGGGTCGAGCGACCCGGCCTGGCGTGCACCGGTTTGCGGGGCGATGCAGGCCCCGCTGTTTTTGAAATAGATCCTGGTTCCGTTGCCTGTCTGGGGTTCATCCCCCCGATAGTAGTCCCCGAAGCTGTGAAGGTCCGCTGTCTTTGGATGAGTGGGCCTTCACAACTTCCCCCTTGAGCAAGTAGGAATCTGCAAATGCCAGGTCCGGCAACACCCACTATGTGACGGTTTCCTCGGAAACCAGATCGCGGCATCCCGGCCGTGGCGGGAACCGAGGAGTCCATCGAATCTTGAGGCGATCCCTCGGGCTTCGCACAGGCGCCATGTGGTGCCCGGAAGTCGGAGGGGCTTGACAGGCCACGTGCGTGACGGGACTGGGCGACGGGTCGGGGCCCGCCGCCGCGCGCCCCTTGCCATGCGCGTGGGTTTATTGCAGCGTCCGGGGGCCGGTTCCACTTCCCCGTGCAGTTAGTGCGTGTGGTCGTGCGCAATTATTGCGGGGTAGTGGAACGAGCGCATGCAGACGATACCACTTCCCCACGTTTGAACTGGTGGTTATAAATCGGGGGGGGGGGGGAGAGCAAGGGGGCGGCGGACATTATTCTTGCTCGCGCCATCCTGTCCCCCTGCTCCCATTCTGCTTCTTGCCACCGAGGCACAGCTGCGCCCGCGGCCTTGAGCAGAGACCTTCTTAGTCGTCCTTCTTCCTCTTCTTCTTTCGGTGATGTCGTTGCCGTCAGGCTCCTGGATGGGCTCGACCATCACCGCCGAGGACATCACCTACCTTCGGTCCTCGCGGTGCCTGCCGCGGGAGACGGACGTCGGCGTTTGTCTGCCGCACGGCGAGCAGAGGCCCCGCCCCGAGGGGCAGGAGGGCGTCGTCTTCCTCACGCACTTTGAGCGCGGATTTGGGTTGCCGTCAAGCACTTTCTTCCGCGGGTTCTTGGAGTTCTTCGGGCTCCAGCCGCACCATCTCGGCGCCGGCGTCATCGTCTAGCTCTCCGGCTTCGTGACCCTGTGCGGAGGGTACTTGGGGGTCGATCCCACCAATAATCTCTAGGTGTGCTTCTTCTTCTTGTAGCAGCAGGGCCCGTCGGCCGGAGAGTTCGCCGACTGCGGGGCCGCCGTCATCTCCAAGCGGTCGGGGGCAGACTTCCCCAAAATCCTGCTCGAGGATTCATCCAAGAAGTGGCACAACTACTTCTTGTACGTCCGCAACCACGACGTGGACCACATCAACCTTCCCCCCTTCGCCATCGCGCTGCCGCGGGCAAAAACAAACTGGGGCTACTCGCTCCAGCGCCCTTCGTAGGAGATCATCAACCTCTGTGAGCGGTTCATGGTGATGAGGACGCAGGAGGGGCTCACTGGCACTGACCTCCTTGCCGCATTCATCACCCGCCGGGTTCTCCCGCTTCAGAGGCGCTCCTGCCTCATCGGCGAGAAGATCGGGCTTCAGGATCCCAACCGGATGGGATCCACGTGGCTGTCTGCAGAACAGGTCGCGCGAGGCATGAACGACATCTCCAAGGCTAACCTTGGAGAGGACTGGCGATTTGGCCAAGGGCCGTATAGCTAGGTGAACCCGGCACCGCAGGTGAGCATCTGGTCTTGCTATGTTTCCGCTGCACATCTTCTCATTCGTCTTGACACGTCGTGGGAGATTCTTCTGAATGCGAGCCAGCACCCTTACGCCCGGGCTCCGTTGCAGGTGGCGCTGGTGGCACCAGAGGAGCCCGCGGCTCACGGTGACGAGGAGGTGGCCGAGTCCGACGCCGGCGCTGGGCGTCGCACAGATAAGCTTTGAGTCTTTCTCTTCTACATTTCTCTTGGATCGTTTGGTCGTGTTGCGGCGTTGGTGACGCTGACGCCAGTTGTTGATGTAGCGGCATTGGGCGGGGGAGGCGGCGAGGCGGGCGGAGCCGGGCTGTCAGGTCCCTGACTCAATGTCACATCGATCTAGCCAGTAACACCTCATATCACTTTGTGGCCTCACGCACGGTATTCCCACGGGTGTCGCCTTAACTTTGCCCGGGACCGTTTGCGCCTTTTGGCTCACGTATATGATGATGTCGCTAGCATCCATATGATAAGGAGCCCGGGCTGACATGACTAGTCGTAAACCCAAAGTGGCACAGACTTACAGGGACAGGCATCCATGACCCAGCATCGAACGTGTCGGTCATCAGCAAGTGGGTCCGGGCTGTAGCACTGGCTAGCAGGACTCCGGTAAACCGGGCTGTAGCGGGCTAACAGGACTCCGGTACTCAATGCGTGACATTTCCCCGAAGGGACAGACACAGGAACAAAGAAGGACACATGCCGGCCAGCCTAAGTGTTCCGGAGCAGTAGCAAGCTACCATGGCTCAATGGAAACACTAGGAGACATTTCCCGGTAAGAGAGGCTACTAAAGATAAACAACTAGATAGTCAGATCCCACACATACCAAGCATTTCAATCATACACACAATATGCTCGATATGTGCAAATACAACAAGGCATCACAACATGACTCTACGACACAAGTACTTTATTTAAAGGCTCAGAGAGCCATACATAACATACATGCAAGTACGGGTCACACGACCCACATTCAAGTCATACAGTCATACAAACCAGCAGCGAAAGTAACTTGTCTGAGTACAGAAAACTAGTAAAATAAAAGAGGCTTGGAAAGCCTAGCTATACTACGTGGACCTTCACAAGCTCAGGATTACCACCTGGGCCTTAGTCTACCCGTCGATGTCAACGTCTACGAAGAACCCATCAGAAGGGGTTGCAGCGTCTTCTGTAAAATGTCAATTATAGCAACATGAGTACAAAGGTACCCAGCAAGACTTACATCAGATCCTACATACATGCACATTATCAAGAAGGGTTGGTGGAGTTATTGCAGCAAGCCAGCTTTGACTCTTGGCTAAACTATCCTACGAGACTCCAGCTTGAAATGGTTTTGCGCACACGAGTCCACTACTCACCACTTCAATACACCACCGAGGATCCACCTCCGTCTTCCTACGGAAGAGCCATCCTCGGCACTCACGCTTATCTTGAAGCTTTTAGTAGTTTCCATTTACTTGTCTATGAACTGTATAGGAAACCAAGTAGTCCTTTACCGCGGACGCGGCTATTCGAATAGATTAGGTTAACCCTGCAGGGGTGTACTTCTTCATACACGCTCTCACCACTTACCGCCGTTTAGACGACATGTACTCGGCAACCTTCAAGCGGAAGCCCAACGTGGGTGTCGGCCACGACCTACCTAATCACCTAAGTCTCTAGTCCAGGTTTATCGCCTATCTAGGTTCCATCCGCAGGGAGTCCAGCCGACGTTTCCCATACGGCCCCGAACGATGTGTACAGGGTTCTCGAGATACCTAACGGGTATTTGGTACACCGTGCCACGTACCTACCGCATCACAGCCCACCCCAACGGTCAGCGCTGTCCACGGCCTCCAGTAGGCTACAAACACCAGAAACTGCTTGCAACTCCTGGACAGAGAACTAGGGTGAATAAGAAGCCGAGAGGGTTTATTGGTTTCGGGCCCAATGCATGGTAGTAGCTGATTCTTAAATCACACATACAGATCTCAGTGTTTAAGGCCGGCTTCAATGAAACAACCCACCATGTACTCCTACATGGCCTCTCATCGATACCTTTACCAAATCGTGTTCACCACATCTCTCTCAATACCGACATCATCATTTCACTCTAGCCCATCACCCAGATGAACCAGACCTGACATGACTCTAAGCATAGCAGACATAGCAAGGTAGGAACAACACATACATATGGCTCAATCAACTCCTACACATGCTAGTGGGTTTCATCTAGTTACTGTGGCAATGACATGTCATGCAGAGGAAATGGGTTCAACTACCGTAGCACACAGCAGTTTGAAACACGTTGTCTTAATGCAGTAAAAGAGAGCAGAAGCGAGAACATGGGATTGTATCGATATGATCAACTGGTTGGTTGCTTGCCTGATGGGTCGGTGCACTGATATTGCTCTTCGTTAGGGTAATCACGGTACTCCTCGGGGGCAGAACCTGCCACAAAGAACACCGATACACAACGTCACCAAACAATATGCAACAATATGATGCATGCATGAGACATTGCAGTATGAGTGTGTTGGGCTAATGCAACTAAGACCAGATGGGTTTGAGCCAATTTAAACCAAAGATTCAAATTCCAAACACATTTGTGATCTTAAATAGTGCTTTATCATGTTTTGCACTAAACCTCAAGTTAGCTTGTTTAAACATGCATGAAACTAGTACAGATGGGTAGATTGGATTTTTCTGATCATTTTTCATATATAACTTGTTTGATTTGGAGCTACGGTTGAATTTATATGAATTTTTGAAGTTTGGGTTATTTTCTGGAATTTATAAATCATTTTAGATTTATTTTAATTCCAGAAAAGGATTACTGCGTCAGCATGAGGTCATGCTGACCTCAGCAAGTCAACAGACCCGGTCCAGGTCAGACCTAACGCGTGGGTCCAGGGTGTCAGTGGCTAATTAACTAATTTAATTTAGTTTAAACTAATCTGGATAATTAGCAGAAGGGGGCCCCACCTGTCATTGACTCAACAGAGTCAACCAGGGCCCACCCGTGGTCAAAGTCAACACAGCTGCACCGGCGTTTAGCCGCCGGCGAGCCCGACGCGGCGGTGGAAGTGGTTTTTGCCATTCCGGCCACCAAATGGGTCGCGGAGGGCATCGGGGTGGAGCTGAGGACGAGCCGCGGCTCTTGGTGGAGTCAGTTGGGGTCGGGGTGGCCGGAGTTGGCGCCGGCGATGACCTAGGCGGCCACCGGAGTTCGGTTGGGGACGAACTCGAGGCTAGGGTGTGCGGTGAGGTGCAGGGAGTGCACGGTTGGACTCAACGCAGCATGGTGAGTGCGATGGACACCGAGAGGTGGCCGGAGGATGGCCGGGAGCATGTCGGCGACGAGATCCACGGCGGTGCATGCGGGTGATCTTCGTGTGGTGGCTACACGGCTCGGGAGCGAGAGAGAGAGAGGTTAGGAGAAGTAGCTAAGCTCACGGAGCACCCGTAGAGGCCACCGGCAAGGTCGGGGACGAGCTGATGCGGCGACGGCATTGAAAGGGATCTCCGGCAACGGCGAACTCGGGCGAGGTCGGTGCGGTGGACTCGGGCCTCACGAGCACGCGGGGCTCGGTTAGCTCGACGAAGTGGACGGCGGCGGAGCTCCTAGACACGACGAGACGACGCACGGGCGGCGGGGAGCGCGGCTATGGCGATGGAGCGGCGGAGGTGGCGTTGGCCATGGCTGGGGAGCGTGAGGGGGAGGAGTTGGAGAGGGGAGGAGGTGTCTGGGGGGTTCGGGGGAGAGAGAGAGGTCAATCCACGGCATTAGCCGGGCGAGTGGAGCGGCGAGCCGGTGAGCAGGTGCGTGGCACCCATGCGGTGCTCGCCGTCGAGCACCTGCCTGCCTGCCTGGCCGAGCCAAGCAGCTCGCTGGCGCGGCGCTGGGCTGGGTCGGCAGGTGGGCCGGTTAGCGGGCGCCAGGTAAGTCTTTCTGTTATTTTCCTTTTTCTATTTTTCTGCAACTTTGTTGAATTTTTAAAAATACCTAGAAAGTTCCAAAATTCACCAAACTGCTCCTGGTTCAAAGTTGGAATATTTCCAGCATGAAACATTTCAGTTTAGGAATATTTGAGCATTTGAAATATTTTATATAATTTTAAATGCCCAAATTCAAATAATTATCATTTAATTCAAAGACCCTAAGATGACCTAGAAAATTGTGCATCACTTTTGGCAGAGGTTCTGAACCAAGACAAAAATGATGGACATTTTAGAAGGGCATTTCAGGTTCATTGAAAAAGTTTTTAGTAAACCCTAGTTGTTTCAGAGGGGGCTGGGGGTTCTGGCATCCCCATTTCAAGTTTCTGATGAAAAGATAGACATGATGCAACACTCTAATGCATGAACTAGCTTGGGTGCGACAACTCACCCCTACTCAAAAGAATCTCGTCCCGAGATTTGGGTTCCTCCGTGAAGAAGGCGGGATACTCGAGTCGAAGACGATCCTCCCTTTCCCAAGTTGCTTCATTCTCAGAATGGTGCGACCATTGAACCTTGAGAAACTTGATATTATGACGTCGAGTGGTACGCTCGGTCTGATCGAGGATATGAACGGGGTATTCTCGATACGTGAGATTATCTTTGAGGTCAAGCGTTTCGTGGTCCACTCCACGGATAGGATCCGAGAAGCAACGCCTGAGTTGAGAAACGTGGAAGACGTCGTGGACTCTGGAGAGATGCGGAGGTAGTTCCAATTGGTAGGCAACTTCTCCTCATTTTGCGAGAATGCGAAAGGGTCCAATGTAACGAGGAGCCAATTTGCCCTTGATACCGAAGCGGTGGGTTCCCTTCAGAGGAGTAACCCGAAGGTAAGCCTTCTCGTCAACCTCAAAAGCCACAACCTTATGTTTTCGGTCGTATTGACTCTTTTGACGAGATTGGGCTGTTTTCAACTTTTCACGAACAATGCGAACTTGCTCTTCCGCTTCCTGGATCATGTCTGGGCCAAAGAATTGTCTTTCCCCGGTCTCTGACCAGTTAAGAGGCGTTCGATACCTTCGTCCATAGAGAACTTCAAAAGGGGCTTTACCCAAGCTAGATTGATAGCTGTTGTTATAAGCGAATTCGGCAAATGGAAGGCACTTCTCCCAATCCATTCCGAATGAGATAACAGAGGCTCGAAGCATGTCTTCTAGAATCTGGTTGACGCGTTCCACTTGACCACTTGATTGAGGGTGGAAAGCGGTACTAAAAGAAAGGCGGGTTCCCATAGCATTTTGGAAACTTTCCCAAAATCGAGAGGTGAAAAGACTTCCTCGATCCGAGTTAATTTCCAAAGGAACACCATGGAGAGACACTATTCGGGAGATGTACAAGTCTGCTAACTGACTAGCAGTTATACTCTCACAAACAGGTAAGAAATGGGCCACTTTGGAAAGACGGTCGATAACGACGAAGATAGCGTTATTCCCTCTCTTGGTCCTGGGAAAACCGGTAATGAAGTCCATACCAATTTTATCCCATTTCCATTCAGGAATAGCTAGGGGTTGAAGGGTGCCAGCAGGCCGTTGATGCTATGCTTTTACACGACGGCAGACGTCACAATTAGCAATATACTGAGCAATTTCTCTCTTCATCCTAGTCCACCAGAACCTCTGGCATAGGTCCTGATACATCTTAGTGCTACCGGGATGAATAGTGAGAGGAGATTCATGAGCTTCCTTAAGGATCAATCGCCTCAGGTTTCGCACCTTGGGGACCACTAGTTGATTCCCGAAGTATATGACTCCTTGATCATCGATGGAGAAACAATTCGCAACTCCTTTCTTGATGTTTCTCTTGATGCGGGAAATTCCCGGATCTACTTTCTGTGCTTTGATGATCTGATCCGTAAGGGTAGGTTTCGCCACCAAGGTGGAAAGGAATCCTTGAGGAACAATGTGGAGATTAAGTTTCCGAAATTGCTCATGGAGAAGTGGTTGACTTTGTTGTAACATCAGGTTGTTACAATAAGATTTACGACTTAGCGTGTCAGCCATGACGTTGGCTTTCCCTGGGGTGTAAGTTATTCCTAAGTCGAAATCTGTGATCAACTCGACCCAACGTCTTTGCCTGAGATTCAAATCCGGTTGGGTGAAGATGTACTTCAGACTTTGGTGATCAGTGAATATTTCGCAACGATTACCAAGAAGGTAATGTCGCCAAGTTTTGAGTGCATGGACTACAGCTGCAAGCTCTAGATCATGAGTGGGGTAATTTTCCTCATGTGGGTGTAATTGTCGTGAAGCATAAGCAATTACGTGTCGATCTTGCATGAGAATACAGCCTAGTCCTTGTCGCGAGGCGTCGCAGTAGATAACAAAGTCCTTAGAGAAATCCGGCGGTACCAATACGGGGGCAGATGTCAGGAGTCTTTTCAGTTCCTGAAAGCTGTGCTCACATTGTGGAGTCCACTCGAACTTTTTATCTTTCTTGAGGAGTTCAGTTAGAGGTTTGGCAACTTTGGAGAAGTTCTCGACAAAGCGACGACAATAGCTCTCTAGGCCAAGGAAACTCCGAACTTGCTTGACCGATTCAGGTGGAGTCCAATTAAGGACGGCTTGAACTCGCTTAGGGTTAACAGCAATGCCTTTACCAGAAATTACATGTCCAAGATAGGTCACTTCTGACAACCAGAATTCACATTTAGAAAATTTGGCATAAAGGCGATGCTCTCGAAGTTTCTTCAACACCAGCCTTAGGTGTTCGGCATGTTCTTCCTCATTCTTGGAGTAGATGAGTATATCATCGAGGTAAACCACGACGAATTTATCCAAATACTCCATGAAGATAGAGTTCATCAACCGAGAGAAGGTGGCTGGGGCGTTGGTTAAACCGAAGGACATGACGGTGTACTTGTATTGGCCATAACGAGTTGCAAAGGCCGTTTTCGGAATGTCCCCGTTCCTGATTTTGATTTGATGGTAGCCCAACCTCAAATCCATTTTAGAGAAGACTGAGGATCCAGCGAGTTGATCATAAAGGTCATTGATCCTGGGGAGCGGATACTTGTTCTTAATTGTGACCAAGTTGACAGGTCGATAATCTACAACCATCCGGTCCATACCATCCTTCTTCTTGACGAAGAGGACGGGGCAAGCCCAAGGAGATGAACTAGGTCGGATGAAACCCTTCTTTAAGGACTCATCAAGTTGTTTCTTAAGCTCGGCTAGTTCAAAAGGTGCCATCTTATAGGGTCTTCTGGAAATCGGGACAGTTCCTGGAATGAGATCTATCACAAATTCGACATCTCTGTCAGGTGGAATACCTGGCAGTTCCTCTGGGAAGACATCCGGAAAGTCACGGACTACCGGAACGTCCTCAAGGTCTGGCAAAGGGCTGGCGTTAAGAGAATATAACTGTCGCTTGGCTATTCGGGTCAAGACATTGACTATCTTCCCCGAAGAATGGGTGAGTTGAACAGTCCTAGAGAAGCAATCAATTTTGGCATGATGGGCTGACATCCAGTCCATACCCAAGATGATATTAATATCCGAAGATTTAAGAGCTATCAAGGATGCAAGAAAAACAAGTCTGTCGACTTGAATTTCATTTCCATGGCTTACTCTAGAAGTTTGCCATTTGGATCCCGGAGTTTGAATTACCATAGAGGTGGGCATCTCACAGAATGTGGTGTTATGCAGACGAGCATAGCTCTCGGATATAAATGAATGAGATGCTCCTGCATCAAAAAGAACAGATGCCGGGTGGCAATTAACAAGGAGCGTACCGAGAACGACGTTGGGATCCTCTTGAGCTTCTTCCGCAGAAACACAATTAACATGGACACGGGCAACGGTGGCCGGCTTGGCGTAGAACACTTTCCCTGTCGGCTTGCCGCGGCCAACAATTTTTGCTGTCTGGTTGGGGTTGGTTTGGGGACACTCGCGCATATAGTGGCCTGATTCCCCACACTTGAAACAAGTCATGGAACTGGTACGTGGAGGGGCATTGTTGGTTGGACCACCATAGGGCTTGGCTGGTGCATATGGCTGAGCTGGGCGAGGCGCCTGGAAGGATGGCCTCGGTGTGAACCTGGGTGGCAGGGCAGTGTTAGGCACCCACACGCGGCGCTTCTGAGGACCAGCACCGGATGAGGAACCCAAGTCACAGCCATGCTTGCGTGTTGCTTCGAAATCAGTCTGTCCCGTCTCAGCACTGATGGCTTTGTTAACAAGCTTCTGAAAAGATGTGCACTCATGCAGACGGAGGTCGCGGCGAAGCTCAGGACTAAGCCCCTTACGGAACCTTGCCTGCTTCTTGGCATCAGTAGAAACTTCCTCCGTTGCATAACGGGCAAGGTTACCAAACTCCCTGCTGTAAGCGTCAACAGAGAGTCGACCTTGAGTGAAACTACAGAATTCCTCATGTTTACGGTCCATGAGACCCTCCGGAATGTGATGTTCATGGAAAGCCTCGCTGAATTCTGCCCAAGTAGTGATGTGGCCCGCTGGGCGCATAGCTTCATAATTCTCCCACCAGAGACTGGCGGGGCCTTCGAGATGATATGCAGCAAAGGTGACCCTATCAGCCTTAGCTACGAGTGCAGAATGCTGTTTGTGAGTAATACTGCGAAGCCAGTCATCGGTGTCGAGAGGCTCGACGGAGTGGTGGAAGGTAGGTGGATGTAACTTGATGAAATCACTGAGTGACACCAAGTTAGTCCTCTGATGGTGTGCTGTGTTCTGTTCAATACGCTCCAACAAACGGTTGGTCTCCCGCTTGTTTCTCTCAGCCTCTAGCATAACTTCTGCCAGAGAGGGAGGGTGAGGCAGATTTGCATTCCCGACTTCACTGCCTTCGGCCTGCTCTTGGGGAGCAGGGTTATTGCGCGTGTTGACCATCCTAGGAGAACAAGACAATGGTTAAGTCCAAAATGATAAGATTCCGACATAGAGTGTAGAATGTAGTGGACAACTCAGAATGCAAGATGATCATCCGTATGACATGGCAGATACAGAAACTACTTCATTTATTCCATCGTCATACACACCATACAAGTTTTAGTACAGAACCAAACAAAATACTACTATGGTGAAAAGAGGATTACAGCTCATCGGAGGCATCCCAAGCTCCTATACATTATTTTTCTACACCTCCGGAAGGCGGTACAAGCTAAGTCATACCCCACGAGTCACGCCGGACGGTGGAGATACAACTATTACAATACCTAGTGGAACTACTACTATCTCAGTCATCTCCGTAGTAGTTCTCATAGAAGTCTCCTCCATAGCCTGGAAGTTCAATGTGAGCATCCGGAAACAAACGGTCCTGAGGAGACTGTGGACCAAAAGGGCTAGGGTGAGGTCTTGGGCCAACAAACGGTTGCCTGCGAGGACCACGAGGTGGGGTGATGCCTCCCACATCACGCCAATCCATCATGTCCGGCAGAGCAGACCTAACAGGATACAGATCTCTCATATCCATGCATCCAGCTTGCACAGCCGGTGCAAACCGAGTCAAGGTGGCCCAATGATCGGCGCGGGTGTTGAAAAGCTCCATTCTCAAGGCCCGATTCTCTCGGTCCTTATCCTCGAGCAACTCAGCAGTGGTGCGAGTTAGCGAGTCCTCCTGACTGGGGTCAGCATAGATAGCCCGGAGATATCCGTGCACTCCAGGAAGTGAAGCTGGCATATACCGAAAGTCGGTGTTGCGAAGCAGGCCAGTCCTGACTCGCATGATGGTCATCATAGAATAAGCCGCATCTTGCACAGCCATCTCAATAGTAACACCGAGCCCATAGGAACAGTGAAGAGCCTCGGTAGAACCAGGATAAGAGGGAAATATCCGGACGGTGCAAAGATACTGGCTTTGGTTAAAATCTCGAAACTGCTCTTCGACCGTGTATTCGGGATACCAACGGTAACCCGTCTCGATCATCACTCGGACTAACATAGCCGTATGACCGGTCACACCACTGCATCGGGTCAGGCGAACCACTTGATTTTGGTCGCGAGTGGCCATCTGAAAGCACAATCATAATGCAAAGGCATTAGAATTTCTAGCAAAATTTCGACAGCATAACGACTGTAAATGCTCAAGAAAGGTTTGAGACATTTATCAAAAAAATTGCATAGACACTCAACAATATCATATCAAGGTTCTGGGTCCAACTTATCAGCATAACAAGGTAGTAGAACTGAACTGGGCTTGTAGTCATCAAACCTATAAGGTACTACTGATTCGTAACACGTGAACCTGATAGAGAGAGAAGATTCTAATCCTTAATCCCCGGTAGAAGAATGGACTGACTCAGATCAGAATGCCATGAGGTAAAGAAATAAAAAGAGCCTTACGTACCATCCCACAATCAATTCCCCTACATATAACTAAAGCATTTCTAGACTCAACATCGACCAGTTTGGCTTGGAGAACCTACAGGCAGTCCGGCTCTGATGCCAACGCTGTCAGGACCCCGACTCAATGTCACATCGATCTAGCCGGTAACACCTCATATCACTTTGCGGCCTCACGCACGGTATTCCCACGGGTGTCGCCTTACCTTTGCCCGGGACCGTTTGCGCCTTTTAGATCACGTATATGATGATGTCGCTAGCATCCATATGATAAGGAGCCCGGGCTGACATGACTAGTCGTAAACCCAAAGTGGCACAGACTTACAGGGATAGGCATCCATGACCCAGCATCGAACATGTCGGTCATCAGCAAGTGCGTCCGGGCTGTAGCACTGGGCTAGCAGGACTCCGGTAAACCGGGCTGTAGCGGGCTAACAAGACTCCGGTACTCAATGCGTGACATTTCCCCGAAGGGACAGACACAGGAACGAAGAAGGACACATGCCGGCCAGCCTAAGTGTTCCGGAGCAGTAGCAAGCTACCATGGCTCAATGGAAACACTAGGAGACATTTCCCGGTAAGAGAGGCTACTAAAGATAAACAACTAGATAGTCAGATCCCACACATACCAAGCATTTCAATCATACACACAATATGCTCGATATGTGCAAATACAACAAGGCATCACAACATGACTCTACGACACAAGTACTTTATTTAAAGGCTCAGAGAGCCATACATAACATACATGCAAGTACGGGTCACATGACCCACATTCAAGTCATACAGTCATACAAACCAGCAGCGAAAGTAACTTGTCTGAGTACAGACAACAAGTAAAATAAAAGAGGCTTGGAAAGCCTAGCTATACTACGTGGACCTTCACAAGCTCAGGATTACCACCTGGGCCTTAGTCTACCCGTCGATGTCAACGTCTACGAAGAACCCATCAGAAGGGGTTGCAGCGTCTTCTGTAAAATGTAAATTATAGCAACATGAGTACAAAGGTACCCAGCAAGACTTACATCAGATCCTACATACATGCACATTATCAAGAAGGGTTGGTGGAGTTATTGCAGCAAGCCAGCTTTGACTCTTGGCTAAACTATCCTACGAGACTCCAGCTTGAAATGGTTTTGCGCACACGAGTCCACTACTCACCACTTCAATACACCACCGAGGATCCACCTCCGTCTTCCTACGGAAGAGCCATCCTCGGCACTCACGCTTATCTTGAAGCTTTTAGTAGTTTCCATTTACTTGTCTATGAACTGTATAGGCAACCAAGTAGTCCTTTACCGCGGACGCGACTATTCGAATAGATTAGGTTAAACCTGCAGGGGTGTAATTCTTCATACACGCTCTCACCACTTACCACCGTTTACACGACATGTACTCGGCAACCTTCAAGCGGAAGCCCAACGTGGGTGTCGGCCACGACCTACCTAATCACCTAAGTCTCTAGTCCAGGTTTATCGCCTATCCAGGTTCCATCCGCAGGGAGTCCGGCCGAGGTTTCCCATACGGCCCTGAACGATGTGTACAGGGTTCTCGAGATACCTAACGGGTATTCGGTACACCGTGCCACGTACCTACCGCATCACAGCCCACCCCTACGGTCATCGCTGTCCACGGCCTCTAGTAGGCTACAAACACTAGAAACTACTTGCAACTCCTGGACAGAGAACTAGGGTGAATAAGAAGCCGAGAGGGTCCATTGGTTTCGGGCCCAATGCATGGTAGTAGCTGATGATTAAATCACACATACAGATCTCAGTGCTTAAGGTCGGCTTCAATGAAACAACCCACCATGTACTCCCACATGGACTCTCATTGATACCTTCACCAAATCGTGTTCACCACATCTCTCTCAATACCGACATGATCATTTCACTCTAGCCCATCACCCAGATGAACCAGACCTGACACGACTCTAAGCATAGCAGGCATAACAAGGTAGGAACAACACATACATATGGCTCAATCAACTCCTGCACATGCTAGTGGGTTTCATCTAGTTACTGTGGCAATGACAGGTCATGCAGAGGAAATGGGTTCAACTACCGTAGCACACAGCAGTTTGAAATGCATTGTCTTAATGCAGTAAAAGAGAGCAGAAGCGAGAACATGGGATTGTATCGATATGATCAACTGGTTGGTTGCTTGCCTGATGGGTCGGTGCACTGATATTGCTCTTCGTTAGGGTAATCACGGTACTCCTCGGGGGCAGAACCTGCCGCAAAGAACACCGATACACAACGTCACCAAACAATATGCCACAATATGATGCATGCATGAGACATGGCAGTATGAGTGTGTTGGGCTAATGCAACTAAGACCAGATGGGTTTGAGCCAATTTGAACCAAAGATTCAAATTCCAAACACATTTGTGATTTTAAATAGTGCTTTATCATGTTTTGCACTAAACCTCAAGTTAGCTTGTTTAAACATGCATGAAACTAGTACAGATGGATAGATTGGATTTTTCTGATCATTTTTCATATATAACTTGTTTGATTTGGAGCTACGGTTGAATTTATATGAATTTTTGAAGTTTGGGTTATTTTCCGGAATTTATAAATCATTTTAGATTTATTTTAATTCCAGAAAAGGATTACTGCGTCAGCATGAGGTCATGCTGACCTCAGCAAGTCAACAGACCCGGTCCATGTCAAACCTGACGCGTGGGTCCAGGGTGTCAGTGGCTAATTAACTAATTTAATTTAGTTTAAACTAATCTGGATAATTAGCAGAAGGGGGCCCCACCTGTCATTGACTCAACAGAGTCAACCAGGGCCCACCTGTGGTCAAAGTCAACACGGCTGCACCGGCGTTTAGCCGCCGGCGAGCCCGACGCGGTGGCGGAAGTGGTTTTTGCCGTTCCGGCCACCAAATGGGTCGCGGAGGGCATCGGGGTGGAGCTGAGGACGAGCCGCGGCTCTTGGTGGAGTCAGATGGGGTCGGGGTGGCCAGAGTTGGCGCCGGCGACGACCTAGGCGGCCACCGGAGTTCGGTTGGGGACGAACTCGAGGCTAGGGTGTGCGGTGAGGTGCGGGGAGTGCATGGTTGGACTCAACGCAGCATGGTGAGTGCGATGGACACCGAGAGGTGGCCGGAGGATGGCCGGGAGCACGTCGGCGACGAGATCCACGGCGGTGCGTGCGGGTGATCTTCGTGCGGTGGCTACACAGCTCGGGAGCGAGAGAGAGAGAGGGTAGGAGAAGTAGCTAGGCTCACGGAGCACCCGTAGAGGCCACCGGCGAGGTCGGGGACGAGCTGATGCGGCGACGGCGTTGAAAGGGATCTCCGGTGACGGCGAACTCGGGCGAGGTCGGTGCGGTGGACTCGGGTCTCACGAGCACGCGGGGCTCGGTTAGCTCAACGAAGTGGACGGCGGCGGAGCTCCTGGACACGAGGAGATGACGCACGGGCGGCGGGGAGCGCGGCTACGGCGATGGAGCGGCGGAGGTGGCGTCGGCCATGGCTAGGGAGAGCGAGGGGGAGGAGCTGGAGAGGGGAGGAGGTGTCTGGGGGGTTCGGGGGAGAGACAGAGGTCGATCCACGGCGTTAGCCGGGCGAGTGGAGCGACGAGGCGGCGAGCAGGTGCGTGGCACCCATGCGGTGCTCGCCGTCGAGCACCTGCCTGCCTGCCTGGCCGTGCCAAGCAGCTCGCTGGCGCGGTGCTGGGCTGGGCCGGGAGGTGGGCCGGTTAGCGGGCGCCGGGTAAGTCTTTCTGTTATTTTCCTTTTTCTATTTTTCTGCAACTTTGTTGAATTTTTAAAAATACCTAGAAAGTTCCAAAATTCACCAAACTGCTCCTGGTTCAAAGTTGGAATATTTCCAGCATGAAACATTTCAGTTTAGGAATATTTGAGCATTTAAAATATTTTATATAATTTTAAATGCCCAAATTCAAATAATTATCATTTAATTCAAAGACCCTAAGATGACCTAGAAAATTGTGCATCACTTTTGGCAGAGGTTCTGAACCAAGAAAAAAATGATGGACATTTTAGAAGGGCATTTCAGGTTCATTGAAAAAGTTTTTAGTAAACCCTAGTTGTTTCAGAGGGGGCTGGGGGTTCTGGCATCCCCATTTCAAGTTTCTGCTGAAAAGATAGACATGATGCAACACTCTAATGCATGAACTAGCTAGGGTGTGACAACTCACCCCTACTCAAAAGAATCTCGTCCCGAGATTTGGGTTCCTCCGGGAAGAAGGCGGGATACTCGAGTCGAAGACGATCCTCCCTTTCCCAAGTTGCTTCATTCTCAGAGTGGTGCGACCATTGAACCTTGAGAAACTTGATATTATGACGTCGAGTGGTACGCTCGGTCTAATCGAGGATACGAACGGGGTATTCTCGATACGTGAGATTATCTTGGAGGTCAAGCGTTTCATTGTCCACTCCACGGATAGGATCCGAGAAGCAACGCCTGAGTTGAGAAACGTGGAAGACGTCGTGGACTCTGGAGAGATGAGGAGGTAGTTCTAATTGGTAGGCAACTTCTCCTCGTTATGCGAGAATGCGAAAGGGTCCAATGTAACGAGGAGCCAATTTGCCCTTGATACCGAAGCGATGGGTTCCCTTCTGAGGAGTAACCCGAAGGTAAGCCTTCTCGTCAACCTCAAAAGCCACAGCCTTGTGTTTTTGGTTGTATTGACTCTTTTGACGAGATTGGGCTGTTTTCAACTTTTCACGAACAATGCGAACTTGCTCTTCCGCTTCCTGGATCATGTCCAGGCCAAAGAATTGTCTTTCCCCTGGTCTATTTTTCTGCAACTTTGTTGAATTTTTAAAAATACCTAGAAAGTTCCAAAATTCACCAAACTGCTCCTGGTTGAAAGTTGGAATATTTCCAGCATGAAACATTTCAGTTTAGGTATATTTGAGCATTTGAAATATTTTATATAATTTTAAATGCCCAAATTCAAATAATTATCATTTAATTCAAAGACCCTAAGATGACCTAGAAAATTGTGCACCACTTTTGGCAGAGGTTCTGAACCAAGACAAAAATGATGGACATTTTAGAAGGGCATTTCAGGTTCATTGAAAAAGTTTTTAGTAAACCCTAGTTGTTTCAGAGGGGGCTGGGGGTTCTGGCATCCCCATTTCAAGTTTCTGATGAAAAGATAGACATGATGCAACACTCTAATGCATGAACTAGCTAGGGTGTGACACGGGCCCTTGCGTGGGGCGGCGCCGAGCCGCCCACATGGGACGGACAACATGGCGCCGCGACCCCGGTCCTCGAAGCGCACGGCGGATCCGGCCGAGCCTGGGAGGCCAGCCAAGAAGAGGTGCGGGAAGCCGACCCCGGTCCCAGTGTTGTCCGGGTAAGTCTTGTTTCTTGCTTGCGCCCTGATTTCTTGGGCCAGCCTTGTCTTGCGTTTATTCATTCTTCTTTTTTCTTCAGGTAGCCGATCGCGCTGGCAAGGGCGGCGGCGGAGGCCGCGGCCACCGAGGGGGTCGCGTTCCGCAGGAGCTGGTCCGACCTCGCCGACATGGCCGGGGAGGAGGGACGGGGTGACTCGGACCTCGGCCTGGACCCGGATGACGCCGAGGCCTTGGCTTGGCGGGACAGGAACCGGACCGAGGCGGAGTTGGAGGCGGCGTCGGTCCGGGCTTGGACCGACGCGGCAGTGGCATGGGCGCGAGGCGGCATGGAGCTGGCCTGGCGCGAGATGCCGGAGGGCACGGTGGTGGCGGCGACGGTTTTCGAGCCATCAACACTGAGGGAGTGCGGCCGCGGAGGCCGGGCTGAGGTGGTGGTCCTCGACCGGGAGGTCGTGGAAGTGTGGGACGGAACCCCGCCGCGGGCCGACGTGGTCGAGCGTGTGGGGAACGATGGTGGTGGAGGCGGCGTTGCTTTGGAGGAGGCACCATAGGTTGTGGTGCCGGAAGCGCCGCCGGTTGTGGAGGAGGCACCCCAGGCGGTGGTGCCTGATGTGGCGACGCTGGGCGTCCCGGCTTCCGAGGAGGTGACGATGCCGGGAGGGGCGTCGGAGGAGGTGCAAGCGGCGAGCGGTGGGCGTGCCTTGGTGCTCCGCCCGGGAGGGCGCTGAGCCGCCGTGCGGCCGCCCGCGCGAAGCGGGGGCACGACCATCTTTGGGCCCCAGACTCAAGAGGAGGCGGCGCTGGATGTCATCGGCCGCCGCCTTCAAGGTCGGACGGAGCGGCTTGAAGCCTTTGCCCAGGCCGAGGTGGAGCGAACGCGCGACTTGGAGCGCGCTGTCTAGGTAAGTTCTTCTTTCCTTCTTGCTTTCTTGTGATTTCAACTTTGTGGGGGCGCGCTAGTGTACCCACTGGGTGTAGCCCCCGAGGTTCGGGAAAACTATGTAGTAGTTGGTTCGAACCTTACGAGCGTTGGCCTTGTGTTGACTTTGGTCTTCTTTTTCGGCACCTTGACGTCTTCTGGGTTGCCGCCTTCAACCGGCTCTTGGGCAAGCATCGGGAGCTCAAGAAGCAGCTCGCCGCCAAGGAGGAGGAGCTTCGCGTCGCCGCAGGTACTTTGTTGTGTTCTTTTCTTCTAGTGTGGGAGCACTAGCGCACCCACTGGGTGTAGCCCCCGAGATTCGGGCCAACTGTGTAACAGTTGGGCCAAATCTTAGGTCTTGTCTTTTTCTTTCTGCTGAGTTCATCTTCTTCGCAGCCAAGGTGCTGTCTTGGCGGACCCGGTTGTTCCGGTCTGGTCATCACTATGACCGGCTTGTTGCTAATTCCGGCCGTCTCGGTGTCGAGGCGGCGCACGCGAAGGCGGAGGCGGCCGCGGCCCGGCGGTCTCTTGTCGAGGCCAACCGGCTGCATGAGTAGCTGGCGGGCCACAAGAGCCGACTCGAGGCCGAGGTGGAGCTTTTTAAGGCGGAGGCCGCCAAGGTGGTGGAGACGCAGAGGCCCTGGTCGAGGCGGACCAGCAGCGCGGCCAGCTGGTCGATGACAAGGGCCGGCTCCAGGCCGAGGTGGCGCATCTGCGGGAGCAGGCCACCACGACTGAGGAGGCCCGCCAGGCCGAGGCTCGCCACCATGAGGCGGCCGAGAAGGCGGCCGAAGACAAGGATGCCGAGCTGAAGGCGGCCGTTGCTAAGGAGGCTGACCTGGAGAAGGCGCTCGGGGAGCGGGACCGTGTCTTGGAGTGGGAGCGACGTGGTACGTTGCTCGAGGCGCAGCACCTGGAAGAGTCTTTCTCCAGTAAGTGCTGCTTCTTTGTTGTTTGCTGGGTCGGGACCCGGCCCTTTCTTCTTTGTTGCTCTTCTGACTTGCTTCTTTTTTGGCTACAGGGGCCTTTCCGGAGACGCAGCGGCTGGTGGAGGAAGCTGTCCGCGATCAGCACGACCCGATCGGCGTTGTTGGGTCCGAAATGGATCCGCTGACGGCCTAGACTTTCCCAGAGATCATTGCCGCTGCTGAGGCCCGGCTGCGGGTCTTGTGAACGCAGATGGATCGGTTGTCTCGAGCTGGCACTGCGATGACGGCGGCCTTGTGGCCGGACTCCGTCCATCCGCGTAGCTTCTCGCGCCTGGCACGCTGGTTGGAGATGGGCCCGAATAGCCTTAGCGACTGGCGTGTTTCCGCCGCCCGGGCGGTGCTGAGATGGCACTCTGGATCGCGCTATCTTGGCATCCAGATCTTCAGCTGGATGCGCTGATGGGTCAGCACGCTGGCTCAGAGCAGTTGCTGCAGGAGCAGGCCGAACGGATCGCCTCCCGGGCCAGCTATATCGCCGAGTTCGCCTTCCACGATGAGTTCCATCCGGAGCGGATGGAAGACGGCGTGGTCGTGGATGGCGATGACTACGGCTTGCTTCTTCATGACCAAGAGGGCAGCTCGGAGGAGACGGGCGTCTACGGCGACGCGGAAGCCGAAGAGGACACCAGTGCATCGCTGGACCCGGAGGCCGGCCGGGGGGTGCCGTCGACGTCGCGACGCGGCGCTGGGAATGCCTGAGAATCTTTGTAGACAATTCTGTTAAGTAGCAGGTTCACCCACCCACTTGGGGTTTTCAGGGTGTAATGAACTTGGGCCGTGGGCCTTTGCTTGAAACATTTATGTGTAAATGTTATGAGTGTTTATTTTCTTTTTGCCTTCTGCTTTTTTCGGACTTATTTCATGCGTTGCACCTCTCTGAACCCCCCCCCCCATGAGTCAGACGGCCGAGGCTCCGGTCCATGACAAGGAGTTCGGCTCTTCGAGAGGCGGCCGAAGGAGTTGGGTCCTTAGAAGCGTTGAGCGCGAGCGAAACACCCACTGGGCCGACTGGCGGCAATCCGGCTTGTCCGGTTGGTGAGCAGCCGGTCGTGCGGCTAACTTAGTTGACGAGCGTCAGGCCGGGTTGGTCGACCCGGCGGCTTTGACTTAGTGTATGAATCATTGGGAAGCTTTAGCCCGTTGTGCTTGCCCGCCATTAGCCAGAGCTGGATCTACGGTTTTAGGGCGAAGTGGGGGACCGCGGCATCCTAAGCGACGGGGTGGTGATCAAGCCGGCTAGCCCCCGAGCCCCTGGGTCGAGCTAGTCGAGCCGGCGACCGGGTTTGGTAGTTAGGTGATGTGAAATATGGAGGCAATAAATTGGTTGGCAAAAGGCAGCCCCCGAGTCTCGTTCGGGGACCCCATAGTTTCACATGCTTACAAAAGGCATTGATACATACATTCGTGCGGCTAACTGTAAAACAGACGGAGAAGTTCCGCGTTCCACGGCCGGGTCGTTTCTTCGCCGGCGGTGTCCCTCTTGCACTTCTTTGATTTGCGCGGGTCGATGAGGTAGTAGGCGTTGCGGTCGCGCAATGTCCTGCTCACGATGAACAAGCCTTCCCATGGAGAGGACAGCTTGTGTTGGCCTGCCTGCTCTTGGACGAGTCCGAGGACGAGGTCGCCTTCGCGGAATGCGAGAGGCTTGATCTTCTTGCTGTGGTAGTGCCTCAGGTCTTGCTGGTCGTAGCCGAGCGGCTAAGTGCCAGAAGGCGCGCCTTTTCGAGCAAGTCGATGCCGTCTTCGCGTGCTTCTCTTGCCTCTGCTTCGGTGTACATCGTGACGCGCGGCGAGTCGAACTCGAGGTTGGTCGGGATGACGACTTCGGATCCGTAGACGAGGAAGAATGGGGTGAACCTGGTTGACCGGTTTGGTGTTGTGCGCAGACTCCAGAGAACGGTGGTCAACACGTCGAGCCAACTGCCGGGTGAGCGGACGAGTGGCTCGACGAGTCGCGGCTTGATGCCGGACAGGATGAGTCCGTTGGCCCGCTCGACCTGCCCGTTGGACTGCGGATGTGCCACGGAGGCCAAGTCGAGGCGGATGCCGGAGACGGAGTAGTGTTGCTCGAGCGCGCCCTTGGCGAAGTTGGTGCCATTGTTGGTGATGATGTTGTTCGGCATGCCGTAGCGCACCCCTATGTCCTTGATGAACCAGACGGCTGTTGGCCCGTCCAGTTTCTTGATTGGTCTTGCCTCGATCCATTTGGTGAACTTGTCTACTGCCACCAGCAAGTGCATCATGCCGCCTCGAGCGGTTTTTAAGGGTCCCACCATGTCGAGTACCCAGACCGCGATGGGCCAGGAGATCGGTATGGTGCGATGTGCTGACATCGGCTGGTGGCTGCGTTTGCTGAAGCGCTGGCATCCTGCACACTTGAGGACGAGCGACTCGGCGTCATCGAGGGCCATTGGCCAGTAGAAGCCATGGCAGAACGCCTTGGCCATGAGGGATCGAGATGCGGCGTGGTGCCCACACTCGCCCTGGTGAATGTCGAGGAGGATGTCGATGCCGCGGTCCTGCTCGACGCAGTGCTAGAACACGCCGGTAGAGCTGCGCTTGACGAGCTCGTTGTTGATGATGCTATAGGCGGACGCCCGGTGCTGAACTTGCCGAGCCTCGGTCTCGTCCATGGGGAGAACCCCGTTCTCCAACCATTCTGATATCGGGAGGGCCCAAGACGGGGCCGTGACGGCGGTGAAAACAGCCACCTGGGTGGGTTCCGAGTCGGCGGCTCCTGGGCCGGGTTGAGCAGCCCCCGGGTCGGCTACAGCGACGTCCGGGTCCGGGGTGATGGTGGCCGGGTTGAGCTGAGCAGCCCCCGGGCCGGGTTCAGCAGTCCCCGAGCTGGGTTTAGCAGTCCCCGGGTTGGTGATGGCGACGACCGGGTCTTCTGGGACATGGATGGACTCAGAGTCCGGCGACAGCTTGACGGACGGCTTGCGCAGGTGCTCGAGGGAGACGCCGGACGGGATGGCTTGACGTGACGAGGCGATCTTGGCGAGCGTGTCGTCTGCCTCGTTCTCCGCACGTGAAACATGGAGGAACTCGCAGCCATCAAAGGATCCGGACAGCTTCTGGATGAGGAAGCGGTAGCTTGCCATGTTGGAGTCGCGGGAGTCCCACTCGCCGGAGCACTGCTGCACCACCAAGTCCGAGTCGCCATAGCACAGCATGCACCGGATGCCGAGTTCCTTGGCGAGCCGGAGGTCGTGCACAAGGGCTTCGTATTCGGCGGCGTTGTTGGAGGCGGCGAAGTGGATCTGGAGCGCGTAGCGGAGTCGGTCGCCCTTCTGAGATGACAGTACGATGCCGGCCACTAAGCCGAATCGCATCTTGGACCCGTCGAAGTGCATGCACCAATGCATCGAGTCGAGAGGCGGCGGCAGGTACTTGGTCTCGGTCCAGTCGACGAGGAAATCGGCCAGGGCCTGAGACTTGATCGTGGTGCGGGGCTCGTAGAGGATGGTGTGGCCGGCTAGCTGGATCACCCATTTGGCGACCCGGCCAGAGGCGTCCCAGCACCCGATGATTTCTCCGATCGGCTCCGTGCTGACGAAAGTGACGATGTGCTCTTGGAAGTACTGCTTCAGCTTCTTGGCGGTGAGGTACACACCGTAACACATCTTCTGGTAGTGCGGGTAGTTCTGCTTGGAGGTGGAGAGCACTTCGCTCAGGTAGTAGACCGGTCGCTGAACAGCCTGGATCTTGCCCTTCTCCGGTCGCTCGACCACCAGCAACGTGCTGACCGCCTGCGAGGTCTTGGCTATGTAGAGCAACAGCAGCTCCTTGTCGGTCGACGCGGCCAGGACGGGTGCGGTGGAGAGCATGTGCTTGACGTCTTGGAAGGCTTCGTCCGCCTTGCCGTTCCACTCGAACGGGCTTGTTTTCTTCATCAGCTGCTACAGGGGCAGTGCCTTCTCACCCAGCCGGCTCAGAAACCGGCTGACCAAGGCCAGGCAGCCTGTGAACTTCTAGACATCGCGCAGCTGGGTTGGCTTGCGCATGATCTCGATGGCCTTGATCTTCTCCGGGTTCGCCTCGATGCCGCATTCCGAGACGAGGAAGCCGAGCAGCTTTCTAGCTGGGACGCCGAAGACGCACTTTTCCGGGTTGAGCTTGATCTTGTATTCGCGGAGGTTGGCGAATGTTTCCTTCAGGTCGTCGAGGAGTGTGAGGTGCTGCTTGGTCTTCACCACGATATCGTCCATGTACACGTGGATGTTCTTGCCGAGTTGCGGTAGCAAGGATTTCTGCATGCAGCGTTGGAAGGTGGCGCCAGCGTTCATCAACCCGAAGGGTGTGATGAAGGACGTCTTCAGAGCATCTCCTGGATCCAGCTTGATCTGGTGATAGCCGGAGTAGGCGTCCAGGAAGGACAGCAGCTCGCACCCGGCCGTCGATTCTATGACTTGGTCGATCCATGGGAGGGCGAATGGATCCTTGGGACAGGCCTTGTTGAGGCTGGTGCAGTCGATACACATGCGCCAGGTCTTGTTCTTCTTCAGGATGAGGACTGGGTTGGCCAGCCACTCGGGGTGAAACACTTCCATTATGAGGCCGGCCGCCAAGAGCTTGGTGACCTCTTCACCAATGGTTCTTCTCTTCTCTTCAGAAAATCGACGGAGGGGTTGACGGAAAGGCTTGGCATCCTTGCGGACGTGGAGTTTGTGCTCGGCGTACTTCCTCAGGATACCCTGCATGTCTTTGGGGGTCCATGCAAAGATATCCCGATTCTCACGGAGGAATTCGACGAGCTCGCCTTCCTATTTGCTGTCGAGGCGGGCGCCTACGACAACGTAATTGCTGCAGCTGGGGTCTTCCGGGTTCAGCTTCACTTTCTTGGTTTCCTTGGAGGGCTTGAAGGCAGCCTCATTTGCCGGGTCCTGGGTCGGGATCGACGCGTCGGAAGCCTCGCCGGCCAGGGCGACGATCCGGTCGAGCTGGCGCCACTCCTCGGCAATGACCAGCGACTCGGCCAGCTTGGCACCGTCTCGAGCGCACTCCAGAGACTTGTGGTAGTCGCCGGTGACGGTAATGAGGCCCTTGGGACCCGACATCTTCATATTCAGGTACATGTAGTGGGGGACCGCCATGAACTTAGCGAGCGTGGGCCATCCCAGCAACATATGATACGCGCTGGACAGGTCCACCACCTCGAACGAGATTGGTTCGCGTCGGAAGTGGCTACTGTCGCCGAACAGGACGTCGAGTAGGACCCGGCAAATGGGTGAACAGGAGAGGCCAGGTACGATGCCGTGGAAGATGGTCCGGGTCAGCTCCAGGTCCTCGGCCTTGAGGTCGAGCTTGGTCATCGTGTCGCGGTAGATGATGTTCATGATGCTGCCGCCATCGGTGAGGACTCGGGAGAACTTGCAGGTGCGTCACACGACGATGGTAGGGTTGAGGAAGAGGGCGTATCCACACGGACTCGGCATGACTGTCGGGTGATCCTCTCGGGTCCAGGTGATCGGGCGATCCGACCAATGCATGAAATCCGTCTTGGCCGGGACGACGGTGTTCACTTCCTGCCGTAGGAGGCGCTCGCTGCGCTTGTTGTCGCCCAGGCTAGTGAAGACTATGTAGGATGCGTTCGGGTCCGGGTAGGCGTCGTTTTGCATCGTGCCGCTGGCGAAAGGCGGCGGTGGAGGCGGAGGCGGCTGCCCCGCGCCTGGAGCCGGAGCCCGAGCCGGAGGAGGTGGAACGTCGCCCCTCATGATGCGCTTGGTGAGGGCGCACTGTCGAAGCGTGTGCGTGGAGGGTCTTGCGCCACTGTGATGCTTGCATGGGGCGTCAAGCATCTCTTCAAAGCTCATGGCGGGTTGCGACGCCATCTTGCCGGTCTGCCGGCGCTTCGCTGCCGGGTCCGCCGCGGGCTCAGCGGCCGCGACGAGCCGGTTGTCGTGACGTTGCACCGGCTGCTCGGCCTTGCGCTTGTTGTTCTGGTGGTGCTGCCGCCGGCTGCTTTCGTCGGCCGGATTCTGAGGAGGGACCGGCTTCGCCCTGCCGGCCTCATCCGGTGCCACTTGGATCTTCATGGCGGAGTAGGTGTTGGCGTACTTGTCAGCCGTCACCATGAGCGCGGCCATGGTAGCCAGCTTGGAGCGTAGAAGCTTGTGCTTGAAGAGGGTGCCGTCTCGGCACTCGCTGACGAAGTATTGGATCACCTGGACTTCATGGATGCCCTCATAGCTGTTCCGGAGCTTGGTTCAGCGTGCGAGGTACTCGTGGCCAGTCTCTGTCGGCCCTTGCACGCACATGGCGAGCTGGCTGGGGCGACCGGGCCGTCTGTACGTCCCCGTGAAGTTGCGGACAAATGCTTCCTCGAAATCGACCCACGCGTTGATGCTGCCCATCGGCAGGCTGGTCAACCATGTGTGGGCCGATCCTTGGAGCATGAGCGGTGCGTAGCGCACGACAAGACAACGATTGGCACCGGAGATGCCAATGGCCATGGTGTAGTCGGTGAGCCAGTCTTCTTGCTTCACAGTCCCATTGTACTTGGGGGTGTTGCGGGGAAGCACGAATGGCGAGCGAGCTGATCGATGCAGTGGCATGCGTCAGCGTCGTCGATGGCACGCGGGCCGAGTCGACTAGCGGCCAGGCCCCGAGGGGCCGGGTCGGCTGGAGGCGGACGCCGGCTAGGCTGGCCGGGTCCGTGCTGGGTCTCTAGGGCGGGCTCGTTACCCAAAGCATCGGCGGCGGTGCCGGCAAGGTTGTGCCGGGTCCGTGCTTGACCTGAGTGCGCCTCGCCAGGCGGCGAGGAGGCCATGTGTAGGAGTTCGCCAGGTCCGCCAGGGCGGGCGGAGCCGGACCCCGCCGGCTTGGCGAGCTGGTTGAGGTGATCCTGCTGGGTGTTGGCGGCGTGGAGGAGCTCGCGCATCTGCCCGATGCGCTCCTTGAGCTCCTCGCCCGCAAGTTGGTCGAGGCCGACCGTGACTGCCTCCGCTGCGCATGTTCTTTACTAGTGTCTAGTAGAAGGTCCGGACGGCACCGAAAACCCGGTCGATCGCTCCTCCCCGGGCGCGAGTATCGACCCGACTTGGCTCGGCCACAGCGGGCGTGAATCCGTGGGCAGCGTCGTGCTCCACCTGAGCAGCTTCCAGGCGGCGCCTGGTGGCGGCCAGCGTCTCGGACAGGCCCAGCATCTGCTGGCGCCTGTCCTCGAGATGGGCTCGGGCTTCAGCGATGTTGGTGGCGTCGACGTCGTTGCCGATGGGGATACGGAGGCTCTGCATCCGGTGCGCAGCGGGTTAGACGGCTCCGTCCGTGCCGTGGCGTCCGCGGCTTCAGTGACTCTTCTCGCCTTGCTTGATGAGGAAGAGGCACCATCGCCGGTGACGAAGACCTCCACGTGGGCGTCCATCGCCCCGGCAGTGAATCCGTCGCTGAGAGGGAGCGGGGAGTCGGAGTAGCTGAGCACCTCGCTGGTGAAGGAGGCGGTGAGCGCACCAATGACGTCGTCCGCCAGAGCGACGGACTCGTCGCAGTAGGAGAAGGGCCCCGTCCGAAGCATGCTTCTGGCCAGCTCCTCAAGCTACCCCATGGTGGGCGCCAACTGTTGTGGTGGGCGCACGGCAGATGCCAAGGGATGGCTAAAGAGAGGAGGAGGCTCGAGGGCACTGGTGGGCTTGGGAGGCGAGGTTGATATGCGCGGGCGCGGGACACCGAACATACCCAGGTTCGGGGCTCTCCGGAGAGATAACACCCCTAGTCCTGTCGAGTTTAGTTGGATGGTCGATAGTACAATTTCGCTCCTGGAGTTGTATCGAGGAGGAAGGAGGCTGGCGGAGGGTCGGGCTGCTCCTTCTCCCTGGTGTTGCTAGGCAGTGGCTAGTCCTATCTTGCTTGCTTTATCTCCAGTGGCTTTGCATGCCAGGGGTCTCACGTATCATGCCGTGCCCCTGTGGGCGTGGACTCCTGGGGGGTTTATAGATCAACCCACCCAGGGTTACAATGGTAATATGCCGAGTCGGTGGGTCCGTATTGTCGGTGTCCAGGACGCCGGGCTGGGTCCCGCTTGGGGGCTTGTGGTTTGTCAGGTCCCCCTAGGTGCGGGCCCCGCGTGCCTAGGGGGACTGTACGCGGGTCTTGTCGATCATCATGGCGTGGCCGAGTCGAGCCGCGCACAATGTTCTCCGTCAGGCTGCCGCTTGCTGTCGTCAGCGGTGAGGGCCCTGGTCAGCGGGTAGGAAAGCGGCACTGTTGCCACGCTCTGTCTGACCACGGACATGGGAGG